>NW_015374293.1:0-204839 GCF_001272555.1 Dufourea novaeangliae | reverse complement strand
AACTTGGACCGACAGAGAGCACCGATACCGCGGCACGCTTTACCGTACTCTCTCGCTCGCACACCTCCCCCCATAGACCATCGAAATTCCTCGGCACACGTTACACCGACAGAGAGCACCGATACCGCGGCTCGCTCTCTCCCGTTCGCCCACTCCGACTATCTTCGGCATCGTTCGGTACGCGTCGATACCGACAGAGAGCACCGATACCGCGGCTCGCTCTACCGCTCTCGTTCGCACGCCGTGACGTCATCCGATTCCCGGAATCCTTGTCCGATATCTATCACCGACTCTAGTCGGCGATAAAATGTACAATAAATGATGTCTAAATAACGTTACATACATGTAAAAATTCACATTAAATATATGATAGAATCGTATCATAGAATCTGTCATATATATTACAGAATTACATGACAGTTGAAATATTTTGACTAGCCGTAGAGGTAAATAGAATATTAAAATGTAGATTTCAAATTTAAGAAGGTTCTCCACTTACCACTAACCCACTTTTGCGAATAAACTTCTAGATATCTTTTAAAATAACGGAGATACATAATTAAAGTTTTCAAGAAGTGCATACAACCAGCCCACCTTATATACACTGCATCCGAAGGGGTAATGGATGCTCGCTAATTGATCAGTTCCTGGAAATTTGGCCCTCTACAGCCCCGAGATGATCGATTATCTAATGTCTCCTGTATCTCTGCATTTCTGAATGATCTGTAGTTGGTAAAAAGCAATCCAGCAATGAATCAGTCATCTCTGCAGGTAATATTTAGTAGCAAGAAAGAACAACATTAAATCAATATGTATTGAACTAGAATTATTACTTTCCCTTATCACACTACTAAGTTGATAAGGGAAAATTGTTATATTTGTATTTGTTATATCTAATTGTTATATTTAAGACAATTCGATGAAATGAAGCTTATATTAACTGACGCATGTAAAAGTTTACCAATTGCTAGAAAGCGATTGTTCGTGCGTATTAATATGCTTACAATACCCTAAACCTTAAACTGAAGCATCGGATATTTTTATTCCCGTCAAATCATATAGATACACGCAATATGAATGGAATATATAACAATTCATTTGTGCTAATAATACTCAGAATTCATGCTTTATCGGTAACGTCGGGTATTAACATTAAAATGGTAAGGGGGCTTCTGACGCCCTCGAAGCATGGGATAGAAAATTACATTGCATGTTAGGTCTATTCCTATATCTCGCCTGTGGTTCTAGTTGTTTCTAAGAAATTACTACAAAAAAACCTATAGAAGATAAAAGGGGCATGCAGCAATATGCACAACGACGGAGTGTGTGGCGTTGCCCATCGTTGGGGTCCATTTTAATTCATGTATCTCTCTCATAGATGGACGTAGGAGTCCATGATACGGGCACCCAACTCACAATCCTGAATTAAAATCAATCTTGTTAGCAGTCCACTGTGCCATTGCGGTCTTTCCGCGCAAAATTTAAACCATGTGATATGGCAGTGCCCCCTATTAGAACGTCATCGAACGACATTAATTAGAAACCTCAACGATGTGGATGGCAACTACCTTTATCTCTTGATATGTTTCTGGTCAAACCTCCCGTGAAAGAATTACAATTAATTCAAAAATTTCTTCTTATTTATAACATTAACATATAAAATTACTGTACATATTTGATTATTCCTGTAATATTTAGATCCATGGGCTTGAGTAAAGCCTAGGGTCTTCAATAAATACATACATACATACATAAACTGTAGTATCGACACCTTAAAAAGCCTATGATTTTAGCGACCTCTATGATATGAGAACGGTACATCTGCGGTGGGTAGTGACACTAAATAATGATTTTAGCGACCTCTACGTTTTGAAAACTGTGAGTCTACGGTTGATAGTGACATTAAAATGGAAATGGGTTACGTAACCACAGAAAAGTGGACCGCAAAAATACATTGGATGAAATGTCTACTCCTATACCTCGTCTGTGATACATAAGTCAGTCTATTCTTATACCTCGTCTGCGGTGAAATAAAATACATACTAGTTTGTGAAGGTATTTGGAAGATGGCACCAGAGGTCCATAGAGGAAAGCTGCCTTGTGTGGCTGGCCGGAAGCTGTCGCCACCAGCGTCTCTTTTGAAGAGACCATTCCGCTCCTATTACCCCGCTCCGAAACAACAAATTGTTGTAATCACAATAAACCCGGCGTAAAAAACAATGATTCGCGTTTACACGGTGAGCAGCCGCGTAACAGGCAATTTCAATTCATTATAGGTTCATCGTCGAAGGAGCTGTCTGCCGCCTCGAATCAAACTCCCATAGGAACAATGGGGAACGATTCCGGTTTCCCTAAACGTTCGTCCTAGATTCGTAGCGTCATCGATAGACATCGGCTTTCTAAACATCGTCTAATTACCCCCGAAGGCCCGGCAACGAACCGCGTAATCCTCGGGAAGCATTGGCAGCCGTTTGTAATTAAAAGCCTCTGCTTCGCGGGCCCTAGCCCATACATCTCTCGTCGTAAACTTTCCAAATAATTATACCGAGTATTATTTAATTCGGGTAATGACTACCGTGGCGAACGGGTGCCGTCACAGCGACGCCGAATCGAGACGTTCGAGCCCGTTACTTCGGAGTCTTTGTAGCGATGGGAGAACCGATCCAGTGACAAAATATATATTTGGTATAAAGTATAAATATATTTGGTATAAAGTATAAATATATATTTCGCTCGTTTCCTCTATAAATTGCACAAACCACCGTACCAAACACCGATCGTAATAAAAATTCTAATATCCCCAACGAGATTATAGTTTTATAAACGGAATCAAGCATTTTTAAAATCTTTCTCCACGTCCGCCATCTTGGCGGTCGTCGTCAGTCTCAATAAATCCCAAATAGGTTTCACGAGAAGAGCCTCCTACAATTTGGTATCGGGAATTATTAAAATTTATGCCAAATTAAAATTAGACTTAACATTTGTTTCAGTACGTGAAATAAATTTACCAAGTGGTAGAAGGTCCTTCTCCTACGTCACTTTTTCCCCCAGTAGAAGCCAAGTTTGCTCGTGGGTGTACCACGATACCCCCGCGTATTCCGTCGATTTTTCGCCGAGATACTTTCTCGGGGGCACGCGTTCCCGTGCAAAACCGTCCCTCAGGGAACTCGCGTGACGGTTCCCCACGAAGTCCTTATTTTTCGCGGTATGTGTCAAGAGGTGGGTATACGCCGTTCTCTGTTTAGTGGACGTACAGAAACGGTGAACCCCCTCGGCTCGTCTGCCCGGGGATCGGCCGGCTGGTTTGCACGTAGCAATTTACGGAAACCGCACGTAACGCGCGTTCTCGCCGTGGCGGCCGAGGAGGCGAAGGCGGAGAGAGGAGGCCGACACGAGCGAGCGTTTCCACGGAGTGTTACGTAACGGATCGGCGCTAGATCGCCGGCCGGAGTAACTGTATTTTCGAAGAAGAAGAAGAAGAAGAAGCCTCCTATCCATGGCCGCTGCCACGGCGAAATCACCGAGCAGAACTTCGCCTCCGGGACACGATGGCGGTTTCGTCTATCTCTCTCTAGGTTTTGCCATTTTTGCGCTGGCGTCACGGAAGGGGAACCGTGGCTACGAGATTCGAGGTAAAACACTTTGTCATCCTGACGACGAAGACGACAACGATAATGACGGTTGGACGACGTCTTTTTATAGGGAACGTTTGGGATGTTTTTTCTGAACTGAGAAGCGAAATAGGGTACATTCAGAAGCGACGCCACATTTGTAATATCTTCCGATTGAAAAAAGATAATTACATATGTTGTGTTTTTTTTTATAATCCCAGTGGTGTAAGTACCTAAGACGACAAGGTTATGTTTGTTCAGTTGCTGGCACGTGTCGTATGCAGGAAACATTAAAGGAAAAACTGTTGACAGGACAACGTTGGTATCTATTTCATTGTTAAATATGATTTCTTAATAATTAGTAAACACAGTGATTTTTGTGTTGTACATTTTTAGTTCTGAATTTACCCTAGTGAGAAATCTCTGTCGACGGAATCGTACGAAATTATTACTATTCCCTCATTATTAACGTTGATGAAGACTGGGAATGGTAGAGAATAATTCGCAAATCAGATTAGAATATAAATGCCGATCTTGTTTACCTATCGATTCTGGTATAATAGATGCGAAACAACTTCTCGGATGCATTTTGCAGTTCATCTATTACCCCTAAAAACACAGTATACTTCTGCCAGCGAAACGAGGGGCGTTCTATTTTTGATCGCGTTTTATAATCAATTCAAACGACTGTTAATTACACCGTCGCCGTCAGGATTCATTTTTTTCGTGCCTTTTTCAGAGTTCGGAATCAGGTAAGATTTGCATTCCCACGAGCCAATTGTCCGTGAAATGAATTATGCTCATTTTTTTACGCGTTGATTAGTATGACAATCGCTGGAAAAAAGAACAGTCCAGGAATCTACAATTATTAAGAAATCTTCAGAGAGTCACCTCTACGTGATCTGTCGAGTATATGAGAATGTTGTTGCTGAATTTATTCGCTCATGAGGCTTGCAGATTCACTAATAAAATATATTCACTAAGTGTTTCTATTTAAAGAAAGTTACACTGTACTTGGGGCTTGATTCTTTTTGATAAATAACCAGACTACAGATTTTATGAATTCATCACTAGAGTGGGGATTTTTATGCAAAATAACATTTTATAAAGTAATTCATAAAGACAATAACATAAATAGGAATTCCTTTCTTCTCTTATGTATCTTATTAAGTTAAGAATAAAATAGTAAATTCCTTGCATCTGTCATTTTATACACATACATTACAAAATGATCCAGAAGTATGCCTTCAAAAAAACGTGAATAAAAAATATAACTGATCACGTAGCTAAATTTTTAAAGCCAATGATAAGATAGATAGACTAACTTACAACAACTACTTTACTTTTATTTAAATAATGAACATTTGTATGTTTTATATAAACTATGCCTTAAGGGGATCCTCAAGCCTCAAATAAATTAATAATTCATCCCACAATACTTCTCACCTGCTAAATAATCGTTCTTCGTCCTCTTCCCAACCGAGACCGACGCTCGTTTCACGGTCGTGGAAGGAAAGACGCGCGCGGTAACACGCTGCAGAGGATGGAAAACGAGGGAAAATGGGAAGAAGCGCGCGCGCACGGCGAAAAAGAACAGGAAGAACAACCGAGGCGGAAGTTGCATGGCGAACGCGAACAATGCTCGGCGTCCCGCGAGCGGTCGTTTAATAACCCTGATTTGCCGTTTACACGGGAGGTCATGGAGAACGCGCTGCCGCGGAGAGAAGCGGACTGCAAGGGGGGGCCTTGTGGAGGGCAGGAGGGGGTGGAACGTTGGGTGATGATGGGACGAGAGGGTGAGCATCGGGATCGCGCGCAACAACCGTACATAATCACGTAATGCGGTTATCATGCCAATTGCGTAAATATTTGAGCCAATTTGTGGCATGCAACCCAACTCGCTCTCTCCTCGGGTCCGTGCTTCACGAGCACCGCCGTCGCCCCGATCGGCGACCTATTACGACCAACTTGTTGGTGGCTGGTGTTTGCCATCCTGTGAATAGAGCCTGAACCCACCCACCCAACCACCCGCCCCTCTTCCCACCCCTCTGATTCTTTCTCACCGGTAATTCGACCGCGGCGCTGCGTCGCCAAACATTTCGACCCACTGCCCTCTCCCTATTGTCGAAACGATACCCACCGACAAGGGACCTCGACGACATTCGCATGCACCGTGGACATGGGAGCCGAATCGATCGTTGGGACACCCGGGGGCCACCGTAATGGAACCTTGTCGAAGTTTATAATCCTCAACTGGGGGATTAATATTGGTAGATCACGTGATTTGTTTTTGATAATCGAAGATATGGATGATTGAAAGAGACAGGTCACTAAAATTTGGTGGTAACGCTGCCTACCAGTCGCAGCGCGTAGCCACTATGCTACGAGTCTACTGTAGCTACAGAACGAGTGTTCTAAGGTGTGCGAAAGAAGAGGATATCGAAGGAACTAAGAGAGTTCGTATTTCTTACTCGATACTGCGTACGACTTATGGTGGATCGATTAAAGGAGGTTTAAGATGAACCTTCTGACTGGTCGGAATTAAGGCGGAGAGATTAGAAGACGAAGAAGGAGCGGAGCCGGAGCGGTTCTTGCGCGGGATACGGAGCTTTTTCCAACGGGGTAATTCGCCGGCAGTTAATGCAGGGCCTGTTCCTGCTTCCTGCTCCGTTTCAACCCTGAGAGACCGTGGCTTTCGCTCGGATATTCTGCGTGTGCTGGTTCTCTGGCCAGTGTCTCTCTCTGTCCGTGTGCCGCCTTCTCATCCCCGCAGGTAGGAACAGACGGTCGGCCACGGATCAATTAGGCGACTGTGCAAGTGTAGGATCTCGTAAACCTGCGGGATCCGCCGACTGAACTTCCCTCGGGATATCGTGTGAAAAAAAAAATGAAGTCGAATCCATGGGGCAAAAACGCCGTAGACAACGGAGGGAGGTGATCTTCTTGGAATGAAATCAATTGCGGTCGCGTCCATCTTCTGAATAAATTCCTCCTGCGGTAGCGCTTCCATGAAACTGTGAGCATTATTTGCGATGTCTGCTCAGTGATCGCGAAGATAACGATAGGAATTTCAGGAAGAAGTGTCTACACAATGTAGATAATATAAGACATTCACTTGTCACTTCGAGTCCTTTGTTTTATATTGTAGTTTGTGGTCATCGAGGGTTGGAGGTTCACTGTCGACCAAAGTATAGGAGCAGGTCTGAGAATTAAAGAAAAAAGTTTGGGAATAGTTCCCATTTTCATGGACTTTCTCGGTCCACATCATCACACCTAACATATTTCTCAATGCTGACTACAATTCTAATCTTCAATCACCGTTCATGGTATCGAGATAATAGACGAAGAGGATGAGTAAGTTGTTTAGTTATTTCAGTTCTTTCTGCGTCGTGGAATGCACGGAATTTTCACTTGAAATGTAATTACAGTCGCGAAATAATATTTCCCTGACGCTGACTACCATCGCCGCCTCCTCGTGTCCTCCCCCTCCAATCACCGTTCACAATGCGGAGACGGTTGGTGAAGAGGGTTGAAAGGTTATCACGCGCGCGCGGGCGCGTTCGCGCGAAGGGAAGACGTCGCTTCCTCCAGTTCGAGACTCTTTTCTGCCGTTCAGAAGCGTGTGAAAAGGTGGGCACGAGAATGGGGAGCAGAAAAAGTGGCGAGAAGTCGAGGAGCCTGGAACAGAGGCGCCTTGTCATGCCGTGTAATGATGGCGAGGCAACGCGACGCCCTGTTCAGAAGAGGAACAGAAACTCGACGAGAGAACAGACGGATGAGAGGAGAGAAAGAGAGAGATGGAGAGCCAGTGGAAAAAAAAAGGGAGAAAAAAACAATTATCATCCTTTATCTTCCTACGAACGGAGAGAAAGAACCGTCTAACAGGTAGTACCGAGAGAGTCGAACGAAATAAAAGACGTCCTTGCTACCGTCCACTGTATACCTATATTCCCTTCTTTCCTCCGGTTCGTTCCTTTCGAATCAATGTCGGCCATTAAAGTGTCGGCCAAAACGAAGCTACCGCGGTGCCGATATTATCGAGCTGGGCGGTAATTAATCCTCCAATGAGAATCGTAACCCAGGGTTCTCGACTTCGGGCGTCAGCGAAGAATAGGAAACGTCATCGTCGGAACGATTTCCTGTTGCAACAAGGGGAATGGGAGAAAAAAAGATCGGACGAGGATGGTCAGGTCGTTTGAAATCTATTATCTTTTCGGCGGAAGGAAAGCACTCGGGGGTCTTATTAGTACGCGTTTTCTGTGGTTCGCTTGTGAATTTTTCAGGATTCAACCCTTAAGTAGGCGCACGAGGTCACAGCGGCTTTAAGAGAATTTAATTTGATTTTTGTTTCTTGTGAAAGTAACAAAGGTTAACCCTCCGTAGGCCAACATACTTTTTCCACGTTTCGTAGACAACCCCAACATTCGAATGGCAGTAGAATTCGAATCATTCGAATTATTTTAAGTATACGAAGTATTCGAAATATTCGATTGTACTGAAAAGGAATCTGAATATAATATATTTCTTCACACTTTATCATAAAATTCTATTCACATTGGTCTTTACAATTAATTGTTTCTCGAACGTTGAATCTGAATCTTCGTCAACAAATTTATGATATTCGAATACTCCGTACTGTTCGAATTCTTCGAATTAATCGAATAGTTCGAATATCCCAATATGTACTTACAGTATACACACCTACGTTGACTTTACTCACGATGAAACGGCGCGGTGGAAAAACGTTGATTCGATCGGGAACGGTGTTTAATAGACGTGAGAAGAGCGAAGCGTGCCAGAAATTGGCTCGTAACTTACTGCAAGGATCGGGAAGAAGTCGGTAGCCGAACGAATTTCTTAATGTAGCCGCGGTATCGTCGTAACTTCCAATGGGGGGGATCGTGCCCGAGAGGGGTTGGGTGTTAACGCCGAGCCGTTTCCGCCACGGAGACGGCGTTTTGGTCGCCGATAAAGAACCCACGTGGGGGAATCGTCGTTCCGCGGAATTTACGCCCGGCCGAAATCGATAAAACTGGACATTAACGAGGCCGTCGAGCCTCGTTTTCATTGCCGTGGCGAAAGGAACTACGATCGAGGATCACCGAGCAGAGATGGAGAGGGAAGGAGCCCCCCTTTTTTCACCTCCGCGGCTCGGTCGACGGTCTTTCACGTGAGAAGTGGCACTAAGCACCCGCCCAAAGAAAAAGAAAAACGAATAAAGAACTTCTGGTTTCCCGGAGTGGTATCGCGAGACAGAGAGGGTTGTACACCACCGACTGGGAAGGAAGCGGCAAAGGGGTGGCTCGGGTGGGGTCCAAAACAGGGCTAGGGACACTCGATAAACAACCCCCCGCGGCGGGCGCGGCAGATACAGGCGTTAAATGAAATTAGCACGGCGTTTAGTTTCGTTAGTCGGGCCCCGTCTCGGACCGATCCTTCGGGTTATAAATTATTCTGGAATGACTTGCAGTGAAATGGCCGGTGGAATAGGGACGACAGAGAGAGAAGGTGGTTCCCTGGACTCTGGGGGAGCGAGAGAGGAGGCATGCAGATGAGGAGGTCCGAAGACAGTAAACCATCGAACAGTCGTCTGTTGCCGAACAATATTCTTTATTGGTCCCACTCGAGACCGGCTTTTCGGATACTTTGAAGCACATATGTTGTAACTTTATCTCCGTTCTTTATTAGAACATCCTTTGTCTTTCACCGTGAATCGAGTTTTTTTTTTCGTGGATTCAGATGGAGCTGTTTAAAAATACCGAGAGAGAACAGTGCAGTTGAGGAACTTTTAAAATATTATAAAATTGTTTTGTGGCTCTCCAGTAGGATATATACTCTTTTCCGTGCTTCAATGGAGCACCGAAAGTTAAATCGTTAATTCAAAGTGAAATATCCAGCAATTGTGGATAGATGGAACTCTCGGTTCGCCTCGACCTATCGCGTTACCAATTTCTGTCGGGCAAGTCGGGGCGTCGGTGTAGGGATATAATTTTCTCCGGGCTTCAAAATCATTAACTCCGGGCAAACGGTACGACGTCTCCGGGGCCCTTAACAACGCTGTGTAAGAAAGAAAAAGAGTTGCTCTGCCGGGCGGTTGAGGAGGCGTGAAACGTTGGCGCCTGGCGCTCGAACCGGGAAAAAGGGTTCGACAATACGTAAACGATGAAGGAGTGAAGAGGAGGAGGAGGGGGGCTGTGGAAACTGGACTAACCTGTGATTTCAGGTTCTACGCGAACCAAGAAATTTCACGTTGGTTCCAGGTCCGTGTCCTATTGGCAACCGATCAGTCCACCGTTCTAGCTGAAGCAAATCGAGTTGAAAGGATGGCAAGAAATAGATTAGCTAAGGTCTATTCTACGGGATCCACCGGCGAATCTCCATTGTTCCTCCCTGAACTCGTAGCTACCGTGAAACGTAGACGTGATCTTCGGGGCTGGTTTACATCAAACTCTCGATTTTGATTCATCGAGGCGGACGTGGTTGAGATGAGGATACAGAGGGAGGAGGAGGAAATATAATAAGAGGACACCAGCCCGAAGTATCACTCGAGAGACCTCGGAAGCAATTATAACCAGGTCCCTAAATACCCTAACGGCAAGCCGTGGGGTCTTTGTCTCTAGCGTACCTGTAGCCAGGGCTTGTTTCACAAACGAGGTTAGGTCGAAACTACAAAGGTCGGCCGCGCAGCCAAAGACCCACCTAATATTCTACAAAAGGACACCGACACTGACCCACGCGGCGGCGATGGCCTCTGTCCATCGTTGAACCTTCAAAGGAAGACACAAGTTTTTTGCATCAAACATTTACACATTTTTATTGGGTGCTAAACCCATTCGAACTTTACCCGGTAACCGATCGTATCTTCGGTCGTCGTCGTGTCGGCCCAGTTAGACTGGTGGAAATGCAACCGCACTGCGGCAATCGTCGCTTCTGTTTGGTCGGAGGACACACTTTTCCACGCGATCGTGATCTCTCTCTTTTTTTTCCCGCCGGGGTCGAACAGCTACCTGTGATTCATTCTTCCTACCATTTCTTTTTTTCTTTTTTTTTTAACGATCCGCCACGCGACAATCACGCCCTGTCGCCTGTTTACAGGCTGGATTGTAAATCAGACTGGGTGTCCCGACAGTACTCCCGATGACAGGGGACTTGAATGGGGACGACAAATTGGAAACGTATATTTGCTACCCGAATTCTTGGGGGACTGTTATTCGAGACGAAAAAAAACGTGGTTGTTGTGACTTTCAGAGGCAATAGAATTCGCGATAGTTGGGATGCTTTGTTATCTTCTCATCTGCCACCGTTCGGAATCCTACCGACCATCTTCAGCGCTAATATTATATACATTACATACCCCATATTACACACATTAATATGTTACAGAATAAAATTAGTTACTAAAAAATCTTAAGTATTCAATAATTACTTCCATTTTACCTTCAATGCTAATCCCCTTATTGCAACTGAGAATATTAATGCACGACTTGTAAAAAGGGAACGAATAAAACAAGTACTTAAAATCTAAAAATGTTCTGCTCCCAGACACCATAAATATCCCTGCATCGACTCAATTCTAGAAGTTTCTATCTGCGACTAGATAGTCTAGAAGGGTCGTCCTCCACCCAATCGACGTCGTTCCCTAATAAAGCAACACGGTCGAGGGGAATCTAGACCAACGACAATAATCAGCGGTCATAAGTCAGTTTCGAAGAGCAGCGCCAGTCCACGAGCCCTCTCGAAAGAAAGAAGAAAGAATCTGCGGGCTGATGTTTCCGTGCTAACCTCCGAGTCGCCCGAGGGTTCGCGTGATCCCCGACGTCTCCTAGGCGGACTATAGTCAACCCCTCGAAGAGGCCTTCTTTTTCAAGAAGATCGAGGACGTCTGAGGATTCACGGGGGCCTGATCCTGAAATCCGGGACACGCGAGCCTCGCGGGAAATTCCTGGCTCTCTAGCCAGCTTCTCTACTTCTTGGTAAAGGCGACTACGTAGCCCTGGGCGTTAGCATCTTCTCCTCTCGTGCCTCATCCGCAGCCCGATCCTCAATCTCTTTTTATTTATCGAGAGAAGGCCGCTAGCTTCTTCCCTGAACCTTGATCCTCAATTACATAACCGGTAATATTTGAATTTAGTAAATTTTTACATGTTTCAGAACATTGTTTATAAAAGGTATCGTTGTTTCGAGAAAAACAGCTTAATTCTTTAGGGTTAGGTGGGTTAAAAACTGTCCCACCTTTTGCTTAGCTAACCTCGAAAAGTTGAAGTTACTCATAGTCATACAGTTTATTATTTTATTTTTATATAATTTTTTTTATACTAAAAAAATTCTGTGCAACTAGGGTTTTTATTTTCTTTAAAATCGTGTACCTCAAAGAGTTAAAGGAATGACGATCAATTTATTCAACGCCTTTGAAGTAATTCCGCGCCACTCTAACGTCTCTATAAACTGTTTTTCCCATACGATTCCATAATCAATCTTCTCGCCGAGCGAGACATGGAATCATAAAATTAAACGCCGCGATTACACTAGCCCCGGATAATTAGTATCACGTAGATCTCGCAATTAAGCGAGGCGTAAGATGAATTGAGTAATTACATTCGCATTACAAGCGCCCACTTCGCGTCCCCCTCTGTATCAGATCCTCCAGGATCAAGGATCATCCCCTCAGGGAGAAGTATAATTATCATAAGTCACATATACAGTCAGCGTAGGATTTCCTTTTCAACCTGTATCCCTGTGAGAGAAAAGAATTATTACAAAAACTCTGCTTTATTTTTGCCCATGAAAGATCAACTTGATTTCGCGCGTCGTTTCACAAATTTCACCTTGGTATCTCAATCTTCAGCTCTGTGTACAGTGCGTTTAATCATCATCTTTTATTAGAACATCCTGGCCCCCGTTTGTGTCTGGACGTATCACGGTGACGAATGAACGCGTTATTCTCGCGTCGAAAGGATTCGACGAGTCCCTTCTCTCTCTCTTGGCCGTGGCGCCAGGGAAAGGCTCGTAGGTGCTCGGAGCTTCTTCAGGCCTGGAAGCGTTGTCCGGAGGTTTTCGAAGGAGGCAAGAGGTAAAAGAAGAACTTCCAGGGCAGAGGCACTGGCGCCGCATGCGGCAGCCTCAAAGGGATCCTCCGCACGCCCATCTGTCTCCGCCCCGCCCCTATTCCCGCGCACCATATACATCATGTACGACCACGATGTGTACCCACCCGACCAGCGGGACTTGGTTCGACATCGTGTCAAGCCACGTCACACACATCACCACCGTCCCCCGATGTTTACCCCCCCACTTCATAAAAGTGACCACGTGCTACCCTCTCGTAGTTGGGGTTAGTTGGGACCGTGACTTTGACCGACCCTGTACAGCCCACCCTCGATACCATCTCGACCCCGGTACAAACGAGGTGAGCAGGCTTGACGCGAACTAATTTGGCGACACTGGGCGGAATCTGATGGTTGCTTCTGAGAGATGAGATCTTACGATAGCGTTGGTGAGCTTAGGTAGGAGAAGTTATGGTTGCCTTTGGAGATAGGATTATGCAGTCACTTCGAAGCCACATAGACAACATTTGGTAGTGCATTACATTAATTGGAAAAGCACTTATTTACAAAAATGAATATTTCAATTTACGATCGAATATTGTAGAATATGTATCGATGATGGTGTTACTCCTGAAGCTTGAAATGAGATAAGAGTGCAAAATTCTTTTTGTACTTATACAGAGCACAATAATAATTTTTAGTCTCTAGGATGAAAGGTGAAATTTAAGGTCTAATAATATATGTATGATGCTATACCTCAATTGGCTTAGTAGGATAGATTGAGGAGGTTTGACAGAAGCATTTTGGAAGAGTCTGAGAGCTCGCAAATAGGTGTCGATAGGGCTGTTTCCTCCAGTCACTTGTCGGCGTAATTAATTGACTTTTAAGTGGTCCATTAAGAGTGCACCACCTGCTGCTAGGTATCTAACTAGCCACGCGACAACGATTTTTGCACGATCATCCTGCGACGATCAATCGAGTTCGGTCTCGCTCCACTGTCCTCTCGGCCGGGTCTGATAGACCGGGCTTTACAGCTTACTTAGCAGCATGGGGCAACGGTGTTTAGTCTCTTGACTAATGAACCTGCGGGATCCAAAGCAACCGGCAAGATTGCCTGGGCTTTCGTTTAAACTCCCGTGGAAAGGGTCAACCGGCATAAGTTGAGGAAGATGAATGCCGTGGAGTCTGGCCGCTTCAATATTGCCTAACAATTTCCTCGACGAGAATGCTCGTAAACGGAAGAATCGTTACTGGATTGTGTTAAAGAAATTATTGTAGTTACTGTAGGCGTTGAGAACAACCACGTTAATATACATACGTGTTGATAATAGAAGAAACTAACTGTTCGAGATTATTTCTTGGAAGATTACTTTTTATCGAGAAGACTAAAGGGTTCACCTTTGTCGCGTTTATATATCCGTTTCGCAAGAGTCTCTTCCTTCCGTCCAGCGGGGCTTGATTGATTGGACAGTAACTAATGAGCTTCGGCTAATTGCTCGTGGTAATATTCGCAAGCAAAAACGAGCCAAAGCACACATAGCTGACCCGTGACTTCCCTAAGATCACAGGACTCTCCACGCCGCTTCCTGGCCACGACCTTCCGCCCGACCTTCTTGATGCTTACCGCTAATTATTTTGGCTACCCTCTCATCGGCCCCGTGTCTGTCCCTTCTAACTGATTCTTCTTTGTTCTCTGGGGACTATCATTCGATACGATTTATGTCCCCACGAAGTGGTTCATTGTCTCATTGAGCGGATCGTCTACGGTTTACACTCTCCAGCGTTAACATTTAGTACTTACTGGTTATTAATTGTAATTCATTATACTGTTCATATGTTCCTTACATCTATCGTATACAACAGATACCCTAAAATTCGAATTCGTTGTACTCTTTGTTATGTGTATCTTGGATTTCTTCACAATAACACAGTCGTAGCCAGATCGACGAGATCGGATTCGACTTTTATTAGATCACCTATAAGTGCCGGCCCCCCCGGGTTCCTCGACGGTATATAAACGCCGCCGAAATTGGACTCGCCCATCGACTCCTAGAAATCCCTTCTGGCACCAGACTGAACCGCGCAGGGGCCAATTATGTTACAGGCCAGGGGGAAACACGGATTCTGGTTAGGGCCCGTTGGATTAACCCTCTTACCCTCGAATTCCTCGCGAGGAATCTTCGCGCTTCTTTGCGTAGGTACTCTGCCATATCCTTTAAAATTTTCGCAACTATGAAATATAAAATACAGATCTACGAATCGTCATCTACAATGGGAAATAGTATTATCATGATGACACTTACTGTATTAATCATTACTGTTAATAATAAATGCCGTTTCACTAGACCCTGAAGTATCAAACAAAATACCCTTATCCCAATGGTAAAACCTAATAGTCCAGGTGTGAAAAAAAACCACTCTGTCAATTAATGTAAAATTACCTTGCACTGACTTTATCCACCAACCATACCATTTACACACTACCGGCCAAAAGTATGGGATCAGACTTCACGATTGATAGAACAGCAATTCATTATTCGGTTACGATATAATAAAAGTTACGGAATCAGTACATACACAAATAATTTCCAACCAATTTTACCACATTACTCTTTTGAACTCTTTGTGGAATAACATTTTTCACCTTCTTTAATTATCAGACGTGGTCCCATAGTTTTGGCCGGTGGTGCATTTATTTTTCATCCTGTCAAAGTAAGCAGACACCACCAAATAAAATCATGCATTCAGCTCAGATCCCCACAAATTGCAGTCTCGCAACTCTACCATCGGACCGGCGATACGTATCTTCAAGTTCCCAACGATCGGACGAAAATGCTTGTCCTTTTTCGAGTTCCTCGTGTTCCAAGAGCGTCCGGAATCAGAACGAGGAACGTCTCGAGAGATCGAGCGCGGCGCGGGTTTCACGAGAAAGGGGCGATGGCGTGACGGCCGAAGGCCGGTTGGGCAGATGCATGGCAACGAGTTGACATCGAGCGCTGCGGGCTAGCGTGGCCGGCCGGCCAGCTTGGCCGGCTCGGCGAGCCGAGCTGTGGCTCTCCGCGCGCTCGTAGCTCGGAAACACGCACATGCGAGCGCACACCCCGGCGTGCGGTTCTCTGGAAAAAGGGAACGGCGAGTAGCCTCGCTAGAGGCTCGGTCGTGCGCGAGCGCGTGCACGCAGGGCTTAGGCACGCACACGACCTGATTGTTGCCCGTTGTTGTTTATACACGTCTCTCGTCCAAAGAGGGACAGAGAGGAAGGTAGAGGGGGAGGCCACCCTTCTCCGCTACGAGCGCATGGAATAGTAATGAAGGACAGAGAGATACCGAGGCGGGTCTTCCCGCGACGTAGGGAGCCGAGCCGACGGGTTCGGACGGCGACGGCGGCGTCACGCGAGAACGCGGCCAGCTGACGCGTTCTCTCTCTCGATACACTCTCTACCCTCCTCGCCGTTCGCCTCTTCTTCGCCGAACGTGCTTGACCGCCCCCTTTGCCCGCGGGCGCGCGTTCCTCGCGTCGCTCTTTTCCGCCCCGCCATTGTCTTCCACGCTTTTGTGCGTGGCCACCGGAGCCACCCTTCCCTGCCGAGTCACCGGAGCCACCGGATGATCCCACCGGAGAGTCTCTTCGAGTGACGGTGCCTACTTCGGAAAACGAACATCGAGGAGTCGAGGGATGCTGAGGATCTCGGGAAGGAGATCGACGTTGGAGACGTTGGATGATGTAGGTCTGGACTTGAAATGGTGTTTGGTATCGAGATGTTTGGCATCTTTCAGTTTTCCTATTCGGTGATAGTACGTGGAATGGTAAGGTTGGATGCAATTATAGGTCTAAGCTATTTCATTCAATCGACCATTCAGGCCCTATCCTCCAACCACCCCCGTGTACGAGAGTTTACGCCGGTTCGACGAAAACCAATTTTTCCAGGCTAATTTCGGATCGCCACTTCCTTTGCGGAAGACCCATTAGATTGAGAAAGGTGGACTCCACTGTCACTCATCTACGTCGGGTCTCCCGTAAGATCGCCTCTGTAATTATACAGGACCGTTTCCTACTCTGTCTCCTACCCTTCCATTCCGTTGCCTCTCGTCCTTTTTTCACCCCACCCCTATCCCGCCGTGGCACCGCTACTCCCGTTGTGTGTGTGTACGTGTGTATGTTTTTTTTTCTCTTGCTCTACCTTGGAATACGTGGAAAAGGAAAAGAGGACTCGGCTCTTAAGGTGGTCGTCGCCCGTACGGTGAATGGAACGGCTGAAACAAAAGGATGCCGCGTTTCATCGGCTATGTCAAAAGTGACGATCCCCCCTGCCCTTCAGAGGGTGGAGGGTGAGGGTGAAAGGACTACACCGCGAAGGGTGTGGCGCTGCCTCTACAGCCATGAGCGTCCTTTCAATGAGAGGTTACGAGTGCCGGCGGATGTTGCTTCTTTTTTCCTGATCGAGGTTCGTCTAATCCTGGGAAATGCCGGGGATCTACGCTACTATCGATTTTATACAGACCTCTCTAGACTTCAGGATACAAATCACCTGTGCAGGGTGTTAATACTGTAATGTTCCAGCGTGTACACATAGTTTATATCGTTAGTATTAGAACAACAAGCGAACTGTATTGTTAAAAAGAACATTCGTCGTTTAATAAATTCTTTTCAATCCTGACACTCTCAGTCTATTTATTCCCTCATCCCTGAATTCGAATAATATTTGATTCTCTTGGAACACAGTGTTACAGTTTGGTTCTTGAAAACGAATTTCTCAACTTCCATTAATTCAGAGTGTCCACATTTCCGTCGCAAGTACATCCAATTTTCACCTCTCAGAATTTCCTCGTACCTCCATCTTACGTAACTATCTACCTCCCCCTTGCGAGTTACTCCATTCTTCCTCCACCTCCTCCTCGCTCGCTCGCGAACGTCTCTTTGTTCTCCCGACACTTCGGTTCCCGAGCGAACGGTGTTAAGGTAACGCCACGCCATAGATCGGAAAACCGTTCGTCCACTTTATCGAGACCGCATCGACACGCGGCGTGTAACACTGTTTTTCCCCTCATTGAAAATCAACGATCGATACGAGCCCTCTCACGTCGCGGTTCCGTTCTTTTCCCGCGCGTTGCGTGCTCCCTTTAAACAGTTCCTTTGTATTTCGCGCCTACCGAGATCTCCTCTACCGCAAAAGCTGCTCATGCCGTTGAATTAAACGAAATTGAAATTCTAATGAACCGGATGTTCTCCTACTGATGATCTGGTACACCTGATCCGTAATTTCATACCCGCATACGTCTGTACGCCTGCATGCACCAGGTAGCCTCGCGAAAAATATGAATGCAAACAGGTACGATGCTATTTGTTCCCGCGTCACTACAAGATACGATGTCACTACAAGAACGCGTCATACGTTGATACGATGATTCTTGATTAGATCGTATTTTTATCAGGATTGTTAACAGTGTATACTCGACCGAACACCTGTATTTTACAAAAAAAATACTTTTATCAGGATGATTAACTGTGTACTCTAGATCGAATAGATGTATTCTTGAAAAAAATCTTTTTATCAGGATCATCTTTGAGTGTTTGAGAGACACAAGAACCCTTAAACATACCTCAATGCATAAATTATTTAAGGCACAAATCTGATTCAGCAATACCTCCTCACAATTTCATAAAATTTCACAATTAATTGAAGTACTTCTGCTTCCAACAGTAGCTTCCCTTATAGCAACGATTTTCAACCCTAAAAGTCCTGACGTCATTTAATGGTAACAAATTATCCACAAATAGATAAATGTCATTCGTTTGATCATTACGTAACAATACCTACTTCATCTCTTCTCTGTCAATATTATCGATCATATTTTTTATTAATACTATCACTTTTTATGTGCTTCTACGTGTGTCTTAGAGGAGAGGGTGGGACGCGGTCCTAAATATAGGAAACGATTTCGGACGCCCGAGTAATACTCCGTGTGTGGAACACGGTCAAACACATTGTTTGCGGGCAACGCCCACCCATACTGGCCCCGGCTTTTACTGCCCGGCAGTAAAGAACGAAAATTATGATCGGAGCTTGTCACTGCTCCGGGCAGTCGTGTAGCTCTCGAAGATCAGCCGATCCCCTAAAGTCGCTCGTTTCCGCGCAATTCTGCGTATACGGCCCCGAGACGTGCCCATTAGTAATGTAAATGAAACTTGTGGAAAACGTTTCGAGCGAAAAGTCAACGTTCATAACTTGGCCCCCGGTCAATGGACGAAGTTTCAGACCGAAAGGAGAACTTTCAGTCTTCGTTCTACGTCGTTCCTAAAATCTACTACACTCGCACAATAGGGTAAATTCAGGGGAGACGCCACCCTTTGAGAGTCGATAACTTTCCTGGTTTTCTACCAATTAATACGATCATTTTTTTATTACAGTAACACAATCATATTCTATGAAAAAATATATATTAATGTATGTTATATATGTTATGTATAATGTAATTATTTTTTCCCAATCGGAAGATATTACAAGTGTGGTGTCTATCCCGAATTTACTCTATTCGTACGTTTCTTTTGCTATTATCAACATGAAATTAGGAGACTCAAGATTTTTTCACTGTTGAAAGTTGTTATTTGGAGGACAATATTCATAGATTTTTAGCTCACAAGAGTTAGAGATCGCGAGAGAATACTTGAGAATAATATTTTGGAGCAGGATTCGCTTCGAAGAGGCCAGGGAAACTACGAAATCTAGAGGTGAGAGAAAGTCCCCCCTCCGGTTCGCGAGATGCGAGCGCAATTACATCGGGCGATAAAAGTGTTCGTTCGCGGTGTAATTTAGAAATATTTTTACGTCAGTTTCATTCGGCCTGGATACGAGAACCGTGGAACAGAATTACCACTTCGCCAGGGCAATTCGTGCGGAAGTTTCTACGCTGCTCCTGTTTATACTCTACTTTTCATCGGGGGAACTGCCGCTAAAGTTTTCCCCTTCTCGATTAGAGGAATGTAAAATTGTGCTGTAAAAAGCCTGTTGAGAAATCGTTCCGTGCAAGCGTTGGATATTTTTTCTCCGACCCTTTCTCTAAAGAATTCAACATGTTGGCTGGCAAGAATTCCTTCTGTCACTACAGGACGAAGGTTAATGTTCATGAAATCGATAATTGTTCATTTTTAGAATACACATACATGTACAAAATGATTCTTAAGTATGCCTTCAAAGAAATGCGAATAAAAAATATAATTGCTCAGGTAGCTAAATTTTATTTAAACCAATGATAAGATGAATAGACTAACTCACAAAAACTACGTTACTTTTATTTAAATAATGAGCATTTTAGACACCTTCTCCTAGTCCAAGGGTGAATTACCCATCGATTAACTTATTTCTCCTACAATCTTACCCTCCCCTAGTCGAAATAAACAACAAACCCCTCAATCCACCAGTCACAGCCTCGAACTATTCTCAAAACTCGAACGCTCCGCGTTGCAATCTCTTCATTTACATTCAATCTAGTCGCCTCCCACAATCCCCATCGAAAACAAGGTAAAAGGCTTGCTGATTAGGTCTCCAATTATCCGTCGATTCTTGCAACGCGACCGAGCCACGGGGCGGTATTATATCTTTTTAAAGTGGAAAGTTTCGCGACGGGTTGCGGGAGGACCTATCGGCTTTAGGAAAGTTCTGCGGTGGATGGCCGGTCGCAATCGTCGGTGGCCAACGTCCACGCCGGTTTTCTCTCTCTCTCTCTCGTCGCCTAATTGAATGGCATTTTATTTAGCACAGTTCCCCGCACTTTGGATAGCCACCATTTACCTCAATTACGTAATTCACCGTACACAACCAACCGCTCGCGCGCGCGCGCAGCTACCCACCATGGACATGGTGTTGGCCATACCAATGCCGATGGTGATGGTGGTGGTGGTGGTCAACTGATGACACGTGTTTGCGCTACCGCCGCCGTGCAATTAGCCCCCCAATGTAATTTCGCGCTGTAAGAGCGTGCCACGCTCTTTTGGCCTAGTGCCGTACCTGAGGGCGCTCAGGTATACCCCTGTATTACCAAGAGGGAAGTGATTTTCTCTGGGAGACGTAGAAAAATTCGATTTTAAGTACCACAACCACCGTCGGCCAGTTCACCGTGGCTATTTTTGCATCCGGTTTTATCCATCGGCGGATATGCAATCGGCCCACGGGACCGGTTCTCCTCGAGACTTTGACCCACTGATAAAAATCGTCGTGTCTCTGTTCGAACCCTTCCAGTTGCTCCCGAATTGAATCACTTTGGTCCACTTTAGGTCGATATCAGAAATGGGTCGCTTTATCGTAATGTTTGTGGAAGGAATGTGTAACTGTTAATTATCTAATAAATGGTAACTCGAAAGCTGGTAGCTAACAAAAGGGGATTATAGAATTTATAGATGTATCTATTGGTACTCGTTACAATGCAGGATATTAGGTCGGTGAAGTTGATTATAAGAGGAACAAGATGAACTCATCTGTGGAAGACGAATCACAGAGTTGCTTACATGGAAACCATTTTCCATATTGTCCCACAGGTGGCGATTAATCTCACGTGGTTAGACGGACGGTATTGGGAATAAATATTCGTTGTAATTGAAGTATCGAGTAGGTGTGCGCGCGCGCCGGTGGAGCGTGATGCAATGTTAATGAACGGGGTATTATCTCGGTAACTAGTATCATCGGAGACGATACCTGTGGTCGAGCTCGGTAATCGTGCTCGCCGACTGATTAGGCGTAATTATCATTCGGCCGAAGAAATGTCCCCGCGTTGACTGGGTCTGTCGAGCGAGCCGTTCTGCTTTCGATTCCATCGGCGATTCTCCCTCTTTCTCTCTCTTTATTCATTCCGTTGCCCCAGAAGCAACCCTGCTCGTTAATTAAAATCATTTGTCAATTACGCGGTTGGGTAAACTTATGATCGCCGCGGGGCCGATAGTAAACAATGAATCGAGGGAACGATGAAAAAAATTGTCGAAGGATAGGAAGAAAAAAGGAGTCTGTTCTGGGAAGACGATTAGGAACGATCAGATAAAACCTGAACGTCGACGAGGAACATGTCGTTTCCCAGTCGTTCCGAGACTTTCGACGTAATTACCCGTTTCTGTCGCTCTGATCTTGTCAGCTTCAATCTCGCCCCGTAACGAGGCCCAATAACGCACATCCAAACTATCAAACGAGAGCAGGAACGGTTTAGACAATGTTGAACTTGAAGATGATTACTTTACGTGATAAAGCTTTACTTTGTGAGACCTTAAATGATAAAGCTTTACTTTATGAGACCTTAAGCGATGAAGCTTTACCTTCAGAGACTTTCAGAAAGAGATCGCGAAATATCGCCCCCCACCCTGGATGATTCGGGATAATACTGGTTGCGAGGCGAAGTGTGCGAAAACGGAAGTGATTTGTCGATCTTATGAAATTGCAGGGTATTCGAGGCGAAATTATTTACATTAAATTAATTGAACTGGAAGACAAAGGTAGCTCGTGGGCGTGCAGGTAAGCTACGGATTATCCGCGTATGGGATCTGATCCTTTTTCCGCGCCTTCACCTGTCTACCGTGGCTGTATTTGCAGATACGATCAGCGAAAAGACCTGTCGCGTTACGAAATTTGCTCGCCGGGTGAAATTTTTTTTTCCCGCCCTCGA
This sequence comes from Dufourea novaeangliae, assembly GCF_001272555.1. Taxonomy (NCBI): domain Eukaryota; kingdom Metazoa; phylum Arthropoda; class Insecta; order Hymenoptera; family Halictidae; genus Dufourea; species Dufourea novaeangliae. The sequence continues at coordinate 182,539 of NW_015374293.1, read as the reverse complement.
CCGTGCTCTGCTACCCTTTGGATTCTAACGTGTCGCGAAATTGGCCAGATAAAAAATTCTATTACCTATAATGCGACCTCTCGCAAGATTGGCATCTTTCGAAGAATATTTGGGTCACAGCACCGCGTTACACCTATTCGTGGTATGCAATTTTCAATGTATGTACCTTGAGAATAGACTCGGGGAAAATTGGAAAACAAATTCGAGAAGTTTTGGAGGAGGTACGATAAAGCAATTGTTGAATTTCGATCTGTTATCTCTGGAACAAAATGGAAGTAGATCGAAAAAGTTATCTTTAATTTAAGTGATAATTATTTTCAGTCGTCGAAAAGAGATCATTTGACTCTGTCCAGGAATCGGAAAGCGATTCAATAGTTTTTCATGCAGTGTACACCTCTTTTTTCGTCGACTAAGTGATCGCTCGATTAGTTTTTGCCAGAGTTATTAATAAATACACCTTGAAGAACTGTTTTATGAAGACTTAATAAAAACTCGTGTTCGATCCGTCGAAGAAAAAAAATTTCTTTCTGTAGATTGAATTCGATGTATCAGGGGGAGGAGGACGTTGCGTGTACACGGGAACGGAAAAACGTGTCGTACGAGCCGCCCCATCTCCACCTGCTAGCGGTCCACTCCTTTCGCGGTGGGTTAATGGGCGGAGCCAAGGACGTCGTCTGTTGCCAAACTGTCACGGCGACATTCGAGTATCTTTCATTACGATGCGCGTCCTTAATTCCTTATCTGTATGCAAGCGTGTCGAATAATTGGGGTTCCCCTTGAATCGTAGCCTGTCTGAATAAACACGAGAAGATGTGCATTTCTGTTTCGGAATGCTGTATTTAATTCACGATGTCCAAGAATTTCAAAGAAGAACATTTATCTCAGGGATGTCGATAAAAGATCGCCTAAAAATCGTCATATTCCAATAAAATTACCAGGCGACCCCGTGCTCTCTATTAAAAATTACAAGTATAAAAAACTTTCAATAAATTCCAACACAAGAACTATAAGATCGGAGTAGCACAAAATTGCGACCGAAATAAAAACGCGCGCAAATATTTTCACCATCCCTCCCGAGTCCACTTGCGCTACAGATGTCACCGAGCCCCTCAACCCTCAATTCCCCGTCGAATTCGCGGTCGATAGGGGACAGTGGAGAATGCCTCGGCGGTGGGCGAAACTGTGCTTCGTCCATAGAAGCGACCGGGAGCGGTGGGTCTCTCGGTTTCTTCCCGAGCTATACCCCCGGCGGTGTCTGTCGGGAGTAGTGGCGGTTAAGGTGCGCGCACGACGAACGCAAAACCAGCGCCTCCGACAGGTAGAGAGAACACCTCCGCGAACGACGATGCCCCGAGGCGGTCAGGCAGAGTGTGGGCGTGGCTTGGAGCGGGTACCGCCCAGTCGGCCACCATAATGGCCTCCGCGGGGCCAATTAGCATGCACGACGTCACGTTCGCGGAGTGGGGGGCGAGACGGGCGGTCCAATAGCACGACGGTGTAACGGGCGTGAGGGGCGTGGCGTTCAGTGGCGCCACCACAGCGGCGACTTTAGGAAACCGTGCACCGGGCTCCGGGGAGAGGCTCCGGCTTCATTATGTATCATTATACCGGTCCGCGCCGCGCGGTGTGCACTGCAGTTACTGGGCCAGGCGCGCGTGTGTGCTTTTCTCTCTTCTTCGTTCGTTCGTTCGTACGTTCGTCGTCGTCGTCATCGTCGTCTTCTTCTTCTTCTTCCTTCCTACGCTGGCCGGCGTGTACACACCCGTCGTGACCGTACCTACGACGTCGACAAACCACACCACGTCGGGAACCGACCACGATGCTCCTCCACGTCGAATAATCAAACCGGCGGCACCCGCGTGGAATACACGGCATTTGCTAGCTGGCCTGAACGAGCGAGCGTGTGTGTGAGTGTGTGTGTGTGTGTGTGTCGTGTGCGCGCGCGCGCACGGCCTGTGTCAACGGCGACGGTATACAATTAAATCACGGTCCCGGAGCAGCGGTTCTCGCGCGAGTGTACATACTGTCACGGTGACGGTGGGGTCGACACAGATTACCGGTTCCCGTCGGAGAAGCTGGACCACCGACACACCCGTTCATCCGGGATCCATCAAACCGCCGTCGGTTTCCGGCAACCGTACGCGGCGGCGGCGTATTTTCGGTCAGTGCCGTGATCCATCCGTGCGGTACGAATCTCGACGCGAGGCTTTATCCCTCTCTATCTCTCTCTATTTATTTATCTCTCTCTATGGTGACAGAAGTGACGCGCATCCATCGTTGAGCGAGGGACCCCCGTCGCGCAAGTGAAAAGAACCAGTATGTGGATGGACAGTTCGCGTAACCGCGGCGTAACCTACGACGCTCCGTACAGATCGATCGCGAGCTGACCGGGTACAACAGCGGCTCTTGTACAGTGACGAACGAGTCTATAATTTGTGCTTGACAATCTTGTGTATACGTATCAAGAAGGGATCGAATATTGGATCGCGGCTACGCGGGTGAAGTGGTTAGTGACGACACAACTTGAGCAAACTCGAACTCTCAGTTAACCATCCAGGAGTAGAGTGAATATACATATATATGTACGTGAGACTGTTTGATCAGTGACAATCTACAACCGTCCAATTGTTCCTTCAATCGTGACAGTGAAGTATCCTTCTGGATCCCTACTCGACCAGAACCGGAACGTGATACAGTGGAGCCAAATATACCCTGAGTACAGGGCCCAATGTCTCTACCCGCCTTGTTAATATTCTCCACGTAATTATAAAGATATACCCCCCCAGGGTAAGACCAGCGTGACATAGAGGCTCCAAGATTCGTGCTCCGTACGGTATTCGCGCGACGGCGGCGGCGACGACGTCGTCGGCGAGTTTGTCCGCGAGAACCGTGGGCTGTGGCGGCGGCATCGACGTCGCGACTAAGGTGGAGCGTCCGGGCAGCACGACGACGCTCAACTTCACGGACCTGGGGAGCCCATTCGGGGCGGGCGACCCCTGTCCGTCTAGTACCCCGACCCCGAACAGCATGTCGGGAGGCGGTGGACCATCTGGAGGCGGTGGAGGCGGCGGTGGTGGCGGTGCGGGCGGAGGTGGCGGTGGTTCCGACATGGAGCAACATCTTCATCACACTGGTTTGGGCTCGGTGACACCTGGACCGCCGGGTGGTAACGGCGGCGATAGCACGACATCGAGCACACCGGTCTCCCAGAGCGGGAAATCAGCTTTCATCGAGCTGCAACACAACAATCTGTACAATCCCGCGAGTTTACGGGGCGGTTACCCCGGTGGACACAATGTGCCCGGTGCCCATCAGTTCTCGCATCAGGTCGGCGCGTTGGGACATCAAACGTCCGGCCCCGGTAGCGGGAACCAACAACACGCGGAGGCAGGATTCCCCAGTCCTAGGTCCGCGCTAGCCGGATATCCGTTCGCGCCCATGCATCAGCACAACGCTTACGGATATCACCTGGGATCGTACGCGCCCCAATGCCCCTCGCCGCCCAAGGACGGTGAGTACCCCAACTGTATGTATTCGCAGCCATTTTTTATTCCTACTATTCTATAATAGAGATAGTTAACCCAGATCGGCGATGGCCGTCGCCGTCCTTGTTCCTGGAAATCGCCAGATCACCGCTTCCGCTCGAGTCGGCTTGTAAACGCGTGCAACGTTTGATCGTTTAACGTTCTTGACGCGATCGACGGAGGTATGGCGAGAGAGGCTCGAGGGGATCGCGGCTGTGTTCAGTGATTTCACGGGACCTGGAGCGGTTGAAGTGCTCACGGGATGAGATTAGTGTACTCGTCTATAACGGATGAACCCTGAAACGTCCAATTCCCGGCGGTGTTTTGTTCCTTCTGACCTGGACGTGTCTTGTAAGACAGTTTTGTATGGATTTCAGGCTATTCACCGTGAGCTCTTCAGGGTACAAGTTAGATGTAAGTGTAGTCACTCAAGAGCAGGCGCGCGTTGGTCTTTAGGACCGATTCTATGGTTTTAAATATATGATCCAAAGCGTTCCACTCTTGCTGCTTTCCGCGAGGTTGTTTACGTCGTGAGGCGATGCCTTGTGCACTCGGACAAGTTTTACAAGTCTTCGATCATAGCGCGCCTACTATCGAGTTAAGCGAAGCGACCATTGTGCCAGGACTCGAAGACCCTGATGTATGTTAGTTCCTGTGAGAATAGTTGAAAACACTTGGAAGTCCTATCAATGACAGTTCATGCCTACTCTAGTGTCTCGAGTCTTCATCCACCGTTAGATTTCGTCACAACATTAGAAATTTGGACGATGCAACCTATCCCGTTGGAAATCATCTACTAATTAGAGAAACTATACATTAAGCTATTAGAAATATTCATTGTTAGAATAGATCGACATCAGATTAGCTACCAGAAATTCTCGAATACTATAAATCTTCCAATTTATTCCAAAACAACGAAGATCTGTTGCTCGAGTGTCGAGATGTCGCGTCGGCGTCATTCGTCATCGCGGGGCGCCAAATCGGTGTCGTAAACCTCTATGCTGATTCCGACGAGAAGGAGCGTGCACGAAAAGAGAAAAAAAGATAAAAGGAACGAAAACGGAAGAGGGAATCTAGAGTAGCAGGTAGCGGTCGGTCGTCGGCCTGCCTAGTGGACGGGCACAATAACGCCGTGGCCGCGGAATAAGATATACGACTAGGAAAGAGAATCCTCTTGGGACCCGAAAAAGTCCCGCAAAGCGGCTAACGAACGAAACAAAAAGGCCCCCTCCTCTACTGGCCTGAATGAGAATAGACTCGCGGGCTGGCCGCGTCCTCGAGAGGCGCTTCTGGACATTCAGAGACCGGCAGATACGCAACTGTTCTTTTCTTCTTCCGCTGGCCTCTTCTTCTTCTTATTCTACTCCCCTGGAATCGCATTAGTCGCGACTCGATCGCGACTTTTCTCTCCATCGCGTGAAATCGCCAGTCAGCTAATTGCGTTACTCGTTACCGAGCGCACACTTCTGTTTTGCGAACTATCTTGGTGGATGTGGAATATCGATCGTTCAGGAAAGAGCTGTGACTATTTCGATGAAGAATTACGGTCAATGCGCGATGAGAAGTTCAGTTTGCATGGCATGCGTCTCGTTCTGCGCCACTTTTCAAGAATAAGTCGAGAGATTCGGGGTCTTCTTCTTGTGAACGGATGGAGGAATTTCTTTTCTTGGTCGATGAAGAATATTTCTTGGTAAGAAGTGGAGAATCGGATTTCTACAGAATCTGTTGTCCGATTCTTGAGCTGAATAGAGAGACAATTTCTCTTGTTGTGTACGCGAACGAAGGAACTTTGACAGACATTGCCACTGAACTTCTTTGAGAATGAAGAGTATTCACCGTTCGATGAAGAATATTGGTTTGCGTTCGGTTACTAGATTATCCTTTGAGGAACTCTTTCTTTCGTTTCTTGGGAGTGAATAGAAGAATTCAGTTTCTCTTGTATTCCAGATGAAATCCAACTCGAACATGAGTCAATTCGTCATTTACATTTATCTTCATTTTCATTGTTCGTATCTTTCATTGAATTACAATTAGTTCAATTTTAAGGAGACTAGTCCTTCTTACTGGTGGAAGAACGTCCGAAAAACTTGGCAATTTTGTCGTATCGACACAGATTGTAGAAACCTGGGCATGTTTCAAGCGACTAGTCCGCAGGATACGATGCGTCAAACCGTCTTTATTCGTTTTAAACCGTGCCCACATCTGGTTTGTGATGAAAAAATTACCCAGTTTACAGGTTAAACGGATTACTGCACAATTCAGGGTTAAGTTTTACCTCTAAATGAACTTTGTTAACCGGAGAAGATGAGTCAACTCGTCCTTTCGTCGCCGGAACTTTTCGACATTCTTTCTAATTAAATAACCTCGCATTCCTCTACATCATAATACTATTGTTCAAATTACATCACATTTGTGTTCCGTGCAGAACAGTCATTAACAGATCCCCTTAACTTTCTGGAAAATCTACCCAACGCAAACTATTAAATAAATGTCAAATGTTTGTATTTTATATAACATAAAATTATGAGAAAAACTAAATAATGAAATGAATAGTCTGCAGATTTTATGCATTTATGGCCTACAAGACTCCGAAAACATTCATCAGATGCAACGAGTTTTCTGTTTTCTTCTGAACCCAATAAGACACTTAGGAGAAGAATGAAACTTCTACATTCGCTCTTGTCTTCCTATCGTTAAGCTAATATTCCCCACAATTAACAAATTCCTAATCGATCACGGAGGAATATTCCACAGATCTTGGTTTCCGTCTGCCAGGCGACAGTTCCCTTAGCCCTTCACCAACCCCCGTGTACGCACGTAAATTAATAATATAACCCAACGTTCTTCCTCCTACTCCACCTGTCCCCCCAGAACATACGAAGAACGGTGTTTCTACATTATGAAAATCACCAAGATGTCGGGGTCCAACCCCCTGGCGCACTTAAACCCGCAAGCGCATCGGTTATAGGCAATATTGCGCCGCTGGGGGCATGTCGAAAATTACTAGGAAGCGGAATAATTCCGGTGGAGCCAGGAAAAAAGAAAAGGGTTCATCCCCTGGATATTTTCCCCGTGGCGTTTTTTTCCTTCCTACGAATCTCTCTCTCACAGACGATTGTATGCATTCGGTAATTTTGCTTGCATTTCTCATAACTTTTTTTCTTTTTTCTTTTTAGTTTACTTTAACCCTTTCGCGTATCGGTGCGCCATGCGGGGATTCGCAAAAGTTGAGCGCTCGAGCATCGAGAATAATACGGCCGCGATTCGTCGGGAAGGGTCGCGGGGATCGTAATGATCGTGTTTTTCGATACGGTCGAGGAAATAGTCCAGAGATTATAGGTCATTTTCTCTCGTTAGGATAACAATTTCCTTCGTGCTCGGTTTTCATAAACCATTAGACGCGCGACGGGTTCACTTCGACACGTAAGAACTCCTCCGCGCGAGAACCGGATCGGTTAGAAAATTTCGCTCGAGGGTCTCGAACGATCGTTGGACAAGACATTGTATGTAGTAACCACGACGACTCCCTTTTGTATTTATGGTCGAATCGGGAATTACGATTGCGATTGATCGTGTATCGATCAACGGCCACGTGCCACGCGATTCACGTGTATCGACGGCTGACCCTGTAAACGATACTATTGCGATTCGATTGATTGTGTTTTGATAGATTGAGGTTGGAACGGATTATAAGGGAGTAGAATCTGTACGTCAGAAATTTGTGGCATCGATTCGTAATACTGGGATTACTAGAAGAGTAAAGATGACGGATTGCAGGTTTCTTATTTCACGTAGTTGTGCCTTTGGCGGCATTTATGTCGAGTTTTATATGTTGAATTATACTATAATACATACATTATGTATATCACTGTATTATACAATCTAATTTAGTATGCATACACTCCGTCCGAGAATGATATAGTTATCCTAAAAAATGACAGTTCTAAAAGTACCTATGGTAAATGTTAGAAAAACTAGAATATCAAGTTGTTGGAATACTTACTTAATACACATTTCTATATAAAAAAGGTGAAAAAAAAACCTTCCGTATAAAATATGAAAAAGCAAAAAGATGACACTTTGTTCGGGAGAGTTCACAGAATTATTTCGTATCAAAAGTAACATCTTCAATTGCAATTTTGTTTTATCTTAATTTTTTAAAAAATAATCCAGTTTGCAAAAAAATCGATGCCTTGAGGATAACGGTTTATCGCTAGATGCAAGTGGGTACAGTGGAGGTGTACAAAGACGCATGAAAATGATAGCGAACACGAGATTCGTCAGTAATACGCGAAAACAAATGCAAGTTTATCATGCACCGGGCATAGTACTCATCAATAATTAATCCCTTACACGGAGGCTTGTTTATTCGCGCGACAAATTGCAAGAATCTGACAAACGCGGGTCTGTGTCCACGCGTAATGATGTTGTTTCTCGGTGTCGTGGAACAAGCTGATGGAGACGATTGGTTTAATTAAATAATAAATATCGTTTCGGAATCACGATCGAGCTAATTACCAAGGAGCACGCTATTGTTTGCACATCCTCCGCGGGGCATCGGCCACCCGACGCCCCGTTGTTCGTGACTTTGTGGATTTTAGTGACGCGAATGGAAGACGATTTTCTTGAAATTTGAGAAGTTACCGTTCGTGATGCTGCTTGTATTAAAAATCGATCAACAGAAAAGACTTTTGGGTGATGTTATTCTAGCTTGATAAATGATTCGAGTGCATGGAACACTTGTATTCGTTGCATTTCCCTGTCTTCTGCTACTGCAAACAATACTTTACCCCTGCATTGAATTTTCCGTCCCTAATAAAATCGCCCCACTTCGCTGACAGTATATGATGAAAATAACACATATAGATATATGTGTATCACGATAAAGAAATATCTGACCCGTTCAAACGATCACGATTCATCAAACGATTTCTCACTCACCCACTGTCCAAAGGGTGTGCAGCAGCTATCCGAAGTGGTAGCCGCTATCATCTCCCAATCTCCGTCTCCAGGACAAATGAACCAGCCATTAACATCACCAAAGTTGAATCCTCTCGTGTTGCCCTGTCGTCGACGGGTCCAAGGAACCGTCCAACGAGGAGGGCTGCTCCGCGCAGCAAACCTTGGGGAACCAGAATCCAATTAGCCGAGGGTACCTTGTACTTTTACCGAGTTCTACATTAGTCACCGACCTGCCAGCTAACCAGCGGGCCAAATTAATCCGGAACGGTTCAAAGACAATGGCGGGCCAATCCTCCCGGCAGCGCCCCCGGGTCAGGGTGATGGATTAGGTATTAAACGGTTGTTTTCACAAGGATTAGGAGAGGACTGCGCCGGGATCGCTTAGATCTCGACGGGAGGCTGGACCTAGGGATGATGGTGGTGGCTGTAGCGATGACGGGAACTGTACCGAGTTGGGTCCTCCGAGGATTTTACACGGAAGTCGTGTTTTCGCCGGTCGGTAGATAGCATCCGTAGATACCGTGCGCGGCTGCCACTCAACCGGATCCTGGGAATTCGTTCGTATCCCAGCTGACAATGAGAAAAGTAGGGTTCGAACGCTCGTCACGCAAAGTGCACGGAGCGCCATCCTTCGCCTGGCTTCGATGATCGACGATAAACCATTCTATTGCCCGGTTTTATTTTTTTTTCACGATCACAGAACTTGGAATATAACGCGAAATCTTTTGTCTTTGAAGTGTCCCCCAACCTGGACCCTACAGACTTCCTAGAACCCAAGAGACTTTTCCTTCATCCAGGCTTAATTATGGAAATCACAGTTTCCTCTCGATCGGAACTGAATTAATACGCGATGGTATGAGTTCCAGCACAGGCGCAGGGATGTAGGTCAATAAATTGCTACCTCGGAGACCGATTATTCCCTGGATGTAATCGGATCGATCCGAAACACGCGCGCGGATCATGCGACTTCATAGAATAGACTACGCCTAGGAGAAGGAGACGTGAAACGCACCGCGGCGTTCGCGCAAATGACCCGTGTGAATTACGCTAAAGTAGTAGTTTCTCGTTGGCGGAGAGCAGTTTTCAGCGTCCGATTTGCATACTGTGTTGCCGCGCTAACGACTATAACCTTTCGCGGCGCGAGAAAAATGTATCGTAAAACGCGGCGGCTTCCACCGAGTGATTTTTTCCTCGACTGGTTTTATGCACTCCTGTCGTTCGACGTTGCATCAGAGACTATGATTACCGGGCCTAGTCTTTGTGATCGATGCCAGTCGGGAATACATTGTGATCCGTGATAAGGAGGCAATTCCTGTCGATCCAACGCGACATAATTCTCCTAGGAGTACCTTCTTATTTGTTCGCTGTGTCGCGATTTCGTCTCATAATTTATACTACCAATAAAAATGATAAAAGCAAGAGGTCTTTTCATGAAATCTTATGTTTAAGCAGTTAGATCAGAAAGTAGGAATGAGAAACATAGCAATAGCAAGTAAAGGATAGTTTAGGACTATAATCATTTATGTGTTCTCACCAAAATACGGCAAATCATCTATGAGTGTTCAAAGGCTTCTTGGCACTGACAAAGGACAGTTTTGTCATATCGATCACTATTTTCAACACTAGAACTACCAAACCAGTGAAATAATTGGTACATTATTATAACGATTAAAATGTTACAACAATGCATCTTCTCAGATCTGTCGCAATTTTTATTGCATTATAAAAGTGGAAAAATTAGTTAATTTATAAATTTATATATCTTTAAAAGTTTGTCATGTTTATCGATCCGGGAGAAATAGTACATTTATCGTCGGTAGTTCTAATGTTAATGTATGAACAATAATTCACTTCACTTTTTAAATTCACTATGTATGTACCTATCTGAGTCACGTAATATGCTTTTCTGCGTCCGTTCGCTTCAATAGATAACGAGAAACTAAACGGCAACTTTCAGAAGACCTAGAACTACCCCTACCAGAAATAAAAATTTAAAAAGTGACGAATAAGTGAACCCAAATACCGGTCACATTCCTGACTCAGGTAAACCCTACAACCGTCCACATCTGCTGACCTTCTCTTTATTACGAACAGCGCCTGATAAATGAAGCAGGTACTAAATTCGGGTCCCATACATTGTACTTCATTGCGTTACCTGCGTACCAGACTACTTCGCGTATTTTTTCGGCGTTCTGTCCTTGAAAGACTCATTCTACTTCGAAATACTCTGTCGGTAGTGTGTACATCCTCTATGATGCAAATTGATTACTTGCATTCAGTACAAAAGTCAAACGAAAATATCTATTTCTGGATCATGAAATATTCTGCATAGCGTAATTTCCTGTCGACGTAGTATTCGAAGTCATTGAAACGGCAAACGATCCACCATGCTTTTCAGACTGCGCCCAATGACATCACGTTCTTTTTTTTTTCGTGCCACGATAAACAAACACCTGTGCAATGGACATTTTATCGCGTCCGGCTACCGGGAAACATGGTCGCGCGACAAAATGCAGGAACAATGCCTGCCTAATCGTCGAAACTAATGTATTCCACGATACCGTACCCCACAAACGGGGAAAATCGTTCCGTTTATTACGGACAAATCCTTAGGCGAAGGAAAAACACAATCCTGTCCTGCAATTTTTCTTATCAGAATCTTCCATTTTGATGAACATCTTGAGGAACTTGGTACCATTTTAAGGAACTCACGAGTATCATCGCTTTAAAGAAGTTTCTTCAAACTGTTTCTACCATTATTTAAAGATTTTCGTATGCTGTCTCCTAATCGATCCAGACGAGTGCACAATTAATTTCCATGGTCCTGAATGAAAATCCTCGGTGTCGGTTCGCGATCGATCGCAAAACTCGTTGATCCACGGGTCAGACGTCCACGCCCCCGAGCGATGGTGACACGGACAACAATAAATCATGAGAATCATAACCGTGTACGTACGCGCGTATGCATGTCCGGTCAGCTCGCCATAAATTACGTTAATTAATAGTCACGCTTATTATCACACAGGGAAAGGTACCGCGGGCAGAGGCAGTCCGGTGTTACGTTACGCGGATAATTCCGAGTTTCGTCGTCGACATCTCACTCGTCTCTGCCTACTGGCCAACCCCCCTTTCGACCCCCAACCCCCCTTGCAGCTCCCAGCGTCACCAACCCCGTTCCCGGCAACCAACGATTTATGGTGGATTTTCTCGCGTTTCCTTGAAAATAACAACGGGTCCGTACCGTCGGGAAAATGACAAGGCAGCCTGTTTGGATTTCTAAATGACTGTGTTACACGTTCAAGGATTCACACCGCGGAGCATTACGCTACATTGTAATTAGGGTATAAACATAATGGCGCGATCGTAACCGACGATAGCGTACCACGTCTGCTTGGCACGATGGCGTTTATTTAGTCGGCGCGTAATTATATTGAGATTAATTTATAACAATTCTCTTCTGTTAATTAATTACACCACGGTTAACACTTCGATATTGTTCGTACCGCGATAACAATCGGCCTGGGAGAATTACCGGAGATTAACGATCCGTTTACCATGGTGGATGGCTACCGTAACCGTCGTCACTTGTATTCGATACTTTATCATCCCTTGTCTTCGCCGGTTTCTACATTTTTCTTTTAACTTCCGTTCTTCGTGTCTTGTATTTTTTACGTTGATTCGTCGGATGGTTAGGTTGGACAGGTTTCAGTTAAATTTCTCTTTAGTTCGTACGCCACCGATGACGAGGACTCTGAAAGTTGATGTTAGGGTGGTGCATGTTCGCAGACCTCTCGCCACTCGGCGACAAGGGCGGCAGCCTCGTCGACGAACTGGGCGGCGGCGGCGGTGGCTCGTTGAGAAACGGTAAAGGCAAGAAGATGAGAAAACCACGGACGATCTACAGTAGCCTGCAATTGCAACAGCTCAACAGGCGGTTCCAGAGGACGCAGTACCTCGCGCTACCGGAGAGAGCGGAGCTCGCGGCGAGCCTTGGACTGACGCAGACGCAGGTAAGTTTTGTCAATACACCTTACGATACTCATACAGCCGGCGAATCGAACATCCAGATTCACAAAATAGAGAATTTTCATGCAGACACGACGTAACACAAGATCAAGTGGTTCTTGTTGAAGACCTAAGGGTTAAGAGCTACTCACACTGTCATTAAGCAGCTGTCTGTCCTAATACCGTCTGTAATCACTGTACCATTAACCGATATATAAAATATTCTAAGGAAACTACGGGTTATATATTCACTGCACGCTTGATATTTTCCTAAAATTTAACAGATCAGACATATTCAGGCTATACATAATATCGAAGACAATTCTATATAACTGAAAAATACAGTAAATCGTTGATGAATGTCCAAAGACTCCTCGACACTGACAAGGAGTGTTTCCAGGTGTAACGTTGATTGTTTAATGAGGCACAAGGATAGAGTTTGGAATTCTGAAGTCAATGATATTTGTTTCAGTCGCAAATGACCATTAGTTTATGAAATATATAATGTTCAGTCCTGTGGAGCCTTCGAATACTCATCGAGGATTTACTGTAGTCTTATTCTGAAGATTTTAATGGATAGGGGTGTTTCCACTCTTTTCATTTACTGTGAAATAATTTCCCACCAAAAATATAGAGCATGATTGCCTTTCTATGGATCTAAATAAAAGATTCGAGGATCTCCACCTCGATCCGGCCGAGATCGACGATTTCTTCCTCCCCCCCCCCCCCCCCGCGACCATAATGGTGTCCTGTTTCACGGCTGGTCCAGCGTAACAGGAGCCTCGATGGACGACATCTGTCAGCATTATCGGCACAAATGACTTTACTAAATCACCGATCCGCCACGCCCTGGACATCGGCGGATAGGGTTGCGTTGCAGTGTCCAGTGCGCGGGAACAGAGGAAGAACTCGGGCAGAAAAGGCTAACGAGACGGTCATAAATATTCCACGGGATCGGACCGTCGCCATCGTCGTCGGGGTTTTTCAGCTTTTCGCGCAGGACATCGGAAAGACTTTCCGCTAATTATCCGTGGCTGGTTTCCAATTAACGATTTATTAGAACGGGCGGGGGAACTCGTGGTCAAAAGCTAATTGGCGGTAGCCTTCTCCAGGGGGCCATGAATTTCTCGCGGATAGTCCCACGGTTTCCAATTAACGATTTATTAGACCCTAATCGCGGCTCGAAGCTAATTGGAGCGAACCACCACGCGGTTCTACGTACATTGCCGATTTATCGGGAGACCTGGGATCCGGATTATCCGGGCCAATTAACCGTTCGGGGTGTTTCGTTCAATTATTCGCTGTTGACGAGTTGTTGAAAATTCTAAAGCTCCGAGTTCGATGAAGAATATTTATACGGTGTCAGTAGCTCCTTTGTACCGCGAGATAATCCAGTTTGATACAGTGAATCCGATTCATAAAGTACAAAATCTTCATCACCTTTTTAAAGAAAATAAAAACCCTAATTGCACAGAATTTTTTTTAATATAAAAGAAATTATATAAAAATAAAATATTGAACTGTATGACTATGAGTAATTTCAACTTTTCGAGGTGGGTTAAAATATATCCAACCATGCATAAAAAGCTAAGCAAAAGGTGGGACAGTTTTTAACTCACCTAACCCTAAAGAGTTAACAGTATTCATCCCTGTTGTCCAAGAAGTTACGAAGATATTCCGAATACATTGATCTTTGTTATTATTTCATTAATATTTCGCGAAAATGATATGCAGATCTAACAATGATAATAGACGTATTCCTCTCGAAAGTGACGACAGAAGGTGCATCGTTATTTTCCAAACAACCTGACGCAGTGTCGCGATTACTCATCAGGCTGCGTCGCGCTCGATTCCCTCGTTGGGTCAGAGAGAGGGGAATAACTCCCGCGGTGCTCAGGCTAATGAAATTATCCGGTCCGGGACCCCCTGCGACGACATCAACGAGCTACGACAGCCAGTTACCCCGTGATTACGCGATACGCAGTTGTGTATCACGGCGCGCGTACCTATAAAAAAAGTCTTTAGCCTTTTGACATGTTTGGGGCAGGGGTCTCGCGCTGCTAAGCCAATCTTCCGCATTCTTTCGTTATCTTCCAGCGTCCATCGAGAGCTGAATAAGATTAAATAGACTGATAGGATCTGAAATTATTGATCTCTTGAGGACTTTTAGGAGAACCTAGTTCACCCCTTGCCTTATAACATCGAGTCAGACTACTGGTGACGATATCAAAATGGATTCAACAAACGTAAATATTATTCGTTTTCTTTGAGTCAAAGTGAAATACTAGTTTGCTGATATTAATTTCTAACTTATAGAGTAAATGTACAATTGCGATAAGTACAAGAATTCCTTTTGTTTCTGGAGAACTATTGACGACAAAGTAATCCTGGAGACTGCAGACGTCAAGAAAATCATAGGGCAAGGTATACTTGCGACATATTTCTAGAGGACTTGCTAGGAGCATTTTTAGCAAATAGGGAAACTCTGTGCTCGAACAATTCTATATAAAAGTTATGGAGAAGCTATTTCCTAGAATGGCAAAAAGTACCGTCATAAGCAAACGACAGAATCCACGTTTTCATAATAAATACTCGAAGCTAACTTCTCGGTTCAAGTCCTCGGAGAATCAATCGTAGTTTCCCCCCTAGGAAGCTCAGGGACCACCATCTCAGGCTCCCATGGTACTCTTTTTTCCCGACGAGCAAAGGCTCTGGTAGCGCGGCGAGTCGCGCGGCGGGTGAAGCTCGCGGCCGTTCGGTCGCAGCAGGGTGCACCGTGCATAATCTGTAATCGGCCAATCAAGTCGTTCGAGCAAGCGCCTGTGCCTGCACTGTTGGCCCGGCTACCGTCGCATCGGGTTTCTTGTCATCGCCAGCAACATGGCGCCTCGAGCCTTCAGACTCTTCCATCTTCCCTTGGTCTCCTCCTTCCTCCCGTTTCGCTCTCACCAGGGCACGGTTTCCCTCCTTCTCTCTCTGTGTTTGCAGCCGTGGAAAACGACGAAGACGAGGAAAGGAAGGAAGGGAACGAGAGATCGCTAACAACGAGCGAGATAGACTGATAGAGGGGGAGGGAAAGACGAGAGAAAGCGAGGGAAGGAGAGCCAGGAGAGGATCGAGGGAAGTGAGACCACGCATCTCTTTTTCTTTGGGAAAGAGAGAGAGAGAAACACAGAGAGAGAGAGAGAGAAATCGCGATTGGCAAGAAAGACAGGGCGTACTTGTACACGCGAAGTGCACACCGTCTTGGACGACCGTGTACATGTACACCGGTGGATAGACACATAGACGCCTCGGCTACATAGGTACCAACACCGCTCCGTCTCTCTGCGTTCCTGCCACGTACCTTGGGCGTGGTGGTTCCTTTTTCTTCGTCTTCGCTCGACCAACGTGGCCGATCTCTCCTCATTGGCCCCGGGAATGCCAACGCGTCGAAACGAGATTCGAAAGTCGCGCACCAGAAGGGAAGCTGCACGCGAAGTGAATTCGAAATCCTCGAATTTTTCGGGCAGCCATTGGGGGGCCAAGGGGATACACTCTATCGACGTCAGTCGTACCGCGGGAATCTCGTCCCTGAAACGAAAGACAACCCTCGAGGATCTCTTGGTTATTTATTATTGAGACCAGAAGAAGAACGCGGGTCAGGCTATCTCACGTATCCCCCAGCCAAGGAACACGATCGAACTACCCCCTTAGCCTGTCGCATCGATCAGTCAACTCCCACGCCCCGGGAATAAGATAATACTGTCACTCGAAAGACGACGTACCGTACGATCGATCCACCAACGACGCCTTTCGCTCCGTGTTTATCCGCATACTGATGTCTGCGACTTTAGGGGGGGTCCAAGCTGCTTCTCCGTCACAATTTTCCTTTTTCATCCCCCATCCGAGTCTTCACTGTTCACGCACCAGTATCACGATACACGGAAACGCGAGCACGCTCGTTTCTACACGCACTCATGCATGGATGATAGTTATCTACGCGTTAATCTACGCCGCGCCGGCGTTTTCACGATGACGACGCGCTTGGTTTTCCGTGAATCGAGCACGATCTATCGCGTGCCTCATCGTCCGGGACCTTGATCGCGATTCCTGCGTGATACGAGCTACTTATTACTCGCGTTTCAAAGACCAAGGAAGATGTCTCGATAAAAACGCGAAAACTATTCCCGAAGACAATGTTTCGGCCGGTTCGTGCCTCTTCAACCGTTGCCTTGACGTCAATGGAGACCTCGACTGTGAATTGCGTTAACACGAGGTATTAGATCAGAGGACAATACTTTCAATGCGTACTCCACTTAGAACTCCATGAATTTTATAGTTGTACAGTGAATCTTCGATTATTGTCCAAAGCCTTCTCGGCACTTAACATTAAATATTTCATTAACTAATAGCCGTACACGGCTGAAACAAATATCATTGGCTTCAGAATTCCACGCTCTATCACTGTACCAGACCTCATTAAAAAGTCAGCGTTACACCTGAGGACCTCTTCTGTCAGTACCGAGGAGCCTTTGGACACTGATCGACGATTTACTGTACTATACAGTCTTCCAAGTGTATACTTTGCCTAAGCTAACTGCCTAATAACAGTATACAAAACCTATTTCTACAGTAGTCAATAATTCTCCAAGTGTTCTCACATACAACTTCGTTCAGGATTCATTGATGACCGAACCATTGCGTCTCAACGTCGATGAACAATTTCAAGACCGACAAAACTCTCTCATATGAAACCGCGGCAGAGTTGATACGGGGACCAGGCGTAAAAAAGAAAACGGTTCGCAAAAAATCGTCCTACTCGCGCTGTCTTTTTCCCCTTTTTATCCGGCCGGCCGCTACGTAACACCGGATCACTTGCGAAACCGCGGTGGCAGACGTCGAGAAACAACCGTGCGTATATGTATACCTACATGTCCCTCCGCCCCGTATCTCCACCTTTCCAGCCGCTTTCCGCTCATTTATCTGCGTCCATTTATCTGCCTATCACTGGCGTCTTGGGCGCGCACATGCCGCCGCCGGTGATACACTCGGTCGCGGCTTCTACAACCGCTATCAGGGGGCCCCCTTGAGATTGGATAATTAATGCTGAATCACCTCGATCGGAAGATCATCCTTCCCTCGAAGACTCTCGGTTTCGAGAGGGTGCTGAGAATCCAGGGTGTCAATTTTTATCCTTATCCTCCGCGATCGCCTCCCCTGGAAATCTTATCAGATCCAAGCCAGAGGCGTACAGTTTTGTAGGTTAGATGCCATTAGATAAAGGGGGGCCCGGTCTCCGCCAGTCACGGAACAATGGCTCGAATATAATTGATGATTCCGGTGGACGGTGTATGAATCATTTGGAGAACGCCGCTCGCGGGGCTGGGCTAGGCGACCGCGCCGCGCGTGAAAGTGGTGTGCCAGGGGAATGTCATTCGCATTGTTTCAGGCAACAGTGTTTTCTTCATATCGCCACGAGTAACGGCTATGAGCGTTTAACCGACTGCTTCGACAATGCTAGATGATCGTCATAAGATTGCGAGAAGGCTTATAAGATGGGTACCTAGTGAAGTTACTAACGAGAAAGTATCGTACGTCCAAGTCACCGAAGCTTTTATCGGCTACAAAGAGCCAGAAGACGTTCAATAATCCAAGTGTCTGGACGATTTACTACAAAGTGGTATACCAAAGTGCACTCGATACGAAATAGCCTTCCATGGACTTCGAAGTAGACCGATTAGCTAGTTCTTTTTCTCCTTCCTCCTTTCTCCCCGGGCACTTTGTCTATCTTTCTCTTCGTCCCAGTCTACAGCCAACTAACCGGCATTGAACCAGCTTTATCGTACTGTTATCTCATCGACGCGTTCACCTGGTTCGTGCGTGTCAAGATAGGGATGTGTCCAACCAGTGGTCAGCTTAGGCCCTAGTCTCTGCGCGTGTATTGGATTGATATTCTCTCGGGCGGCGGTATTATCGACACGGGCAATAAAACTAATAGAAGTTCGACCGACGTGTCGCCTATCGGCTCGTATCTGTCCAACGGCTACAAATGGGGAAAGTTTTCGAGACACGCGAGCCACGCCACGGCTTATTATCCCGTGGACGTTCGTGATCGCCCACGCGCGACCGTCCTTGTGTATTTTCGTACGTTCGCGATACACTCGTAAATCTTGCATGATATTGTTTAATTCAAATTTATAGGGACCGAGTCATGCTCGCTTGACTCGTTAACCCTTTGACATAAATATCTTGATTGTTTCGTGGAGGGTCGTGTACGGTCATTCTTGATGTCCCTTGATCCTTGTTAAGGGATGATCCAGTAATTCTTATTGGAAGAAATCGTGAGGATTTGTTTAATCGGGGCTGATTTTCGAAACTTATTTTATCCGTTTAACCTAAGAAATTTGTCAATATTAAAATCTTTCTCAAGGAATAGGGAATTATGTCGTTTCGATCCAGTTTTTCAGAGGGTGCAAAGTATTCTGAAAAAAAAGATGTCCTTAACAAATGAAGTTATCCTGGATTCATCACAATGTCCTTAAAACTTCCACGCTTTCTGACTCGGTATGAGTACGATAATTCTCCGTTGTAGATTCTAGATTACGCCGTTTATTTAAAAAAAAATGGAATTCCAGTCTTCCGATCGAGGATGTTCCGTTGCAAGATGTCCGATGACGCGAAGATAAAACTTTCCCTCAGATTCGACGAGAGTTGTCGTGCACGATGCAACGCGCCGTAGGATTGATGTTTCCGTTGTCTAATGGGCTGCGTTGTCGCTGTAATCATACGTCTTCGGGTTCAGTGTGTACTTTCCTTCACCTAGATACAGCCACGCTCGTGCTCGATCAACGTTCGACATGAATATTTTGTCGGGACAGTAGCGACATTATTTTTAACCACGATTTTGTTTCCGTCAGCCTTGACACAGAGGCACTTAGGTACTAAAACGACAAAAAACATTTTTCATTCGGTATGAAATATAACATTTACCATTCGACTAGTACTTCAATTCAGGGAAAATCTTTATCGCGATAAAATATATCCAGTTTTGTAATGCGTAGAATGGTCTCGATGGAAACTACATTTTGCATCGATCACCTTGCAGCCTCGACCCGCGAGTTTCACACGCGTTATCAGCCACTTTCGTTCGATGTCCTCGTTAATATTTGACGCGTTCGGTCGCCATTTTTTGCGATCGCTCCGGAAACGCATTTAACCGTTCTACGATAAAAAAAAGGAAAGGAAAACGTGAATCCAGTAATACTAGTTTTTCTGCACGCTACGAAACTTGCAATCGGTAACACTGTTTCTCGCCTGCCACTTCACGCGTGTCATAGACGCTTGACGGAATTATGTTGTGTACGCATTGGCTACGTTCCTCGCGATGAAAAATACGATATTAATTAATAGCACTCAATTCATCGAAGGATAAGGCATCTAAAAACATTACACGATTTTCATTCCTTCGTGTATCCTTGAAATAATGGGTCACTTCTTTCCCCCATCAAAACCACCATTTTTTTTATCAGTCTTTACCCTTTCGCGTTGCGTCCAACTTCGCGACCGCAACGGACGTTTTTATAATCGACGCGGTAGATTGCGAGCAATTATTGAAATCGGGTTAAATAAATGGCCGGGACTAGAGATCGTGTCTGGAACGGAGAATTATTCGATCATCAATGTTATGGATTCTGCGGTTTCGCCTGTCTCGGAGGTCTAGGGGTTCGTGACGTCGCTCGTTGCCTCGAAATTGAGCAAACGCAACACGACATTCAATTTAAATGTTCTTATCGTCACGGAGAACGCGTAATTGGCGGTTTCAGACAGCAGTGGGCGGTTGAACATTTGTTTTGAAAAATCGTCGTTATTCGCTCCTTCAAACATTTGTTCGTTAATTGAAATAATTACTTTTAGAAACACTTTCCTCGGAAATGATGATAATTCAGGAAACTTTATTATGCGAGGACGAATTAGTGATGCAACATAGAATTTGTTAGATACGCATATGTATTGAGCCGTTCATTTGCCGATGTAATTAACTTCATACAATTTATATTCAGAA
The DNA here is from genome assembly GCF_001272555.1 of Dufourea novaeangliae. Classification (NCBI taxonomy): domain Eukaryota; kingdom Metazoa; phylum Arthropoda; class Insecta; order Hymenoptera; family Halictidae; genus Dufourea; species Dufourea novaeangliae. Next base: position 162,004 of record NW_015374293.1, on the reverse strand, counting down.
TTTATTTTAAGTAGAAAAAATTGAATGCTAATCGAGTGCTTTGGAACTGAAGTTTGAAGAAATTCAAATAATAGAGCTAGTCACTTTGGCCTGTGAACGGTTCAACGTAATAGGTGTCGAATAATGTGTCTGTTCATGGTTTACCATTTCTACTTATCACAATTACTAAACCGCACACATTCATAATGTCGTTTCTTGAAGTAATTTCGTAAAGACTAGAGTAAGAATCTCGAAAGTATTTTATTGGGTTAATAATAAAATATTAAACACGTCTCATCTGACGAAAGTTTCCTCTTTTATCGTGTTCCATAGAGCCCTATAAATGCATACAATGCACAGTTTAGCAATCACTTCCCGTTGCCTTACAAATTCTGACTTACTCCGTATTTTCGCAAATCCATTTGCCTATCCCCTTCACCATAAAAATTCTGTCAACACAGAACGTGAAGACGATAAACGGAGTGGCACTACACGCCGAAGTGCCCTGAAGAGATCCAAATATATGCCAGAAAATACAGATCGTGACGATGTTAACAATAAGGATAATCATGCGTGGACAATTATTTCAATTTCACGGGGACACGTAAGAATCACTCGAGCCGTGTGTTTCACCTCTCGTTACGACATTTCCAAGAACAGATCCTCCGGGGTTGTTCGGGCGGCCTCGTGAATATCGCGCAAAAAGGAGCCTTCGGAGACGCGGATCGACTCGGAGAAATCATCGAGTACACGCCACGTGAGAACCAATAAAAAAAGCACCCCTCCCCTTCTTCCCCTCCTGCTCTCCCGCCATCCACATCTGATCTCTCTCCGGTTCGACGTGGCGCCCCCCTGATTCCTCCGACACGGTGGCGGTGTTTTCGCGTCGTTGTGCGCGAGGAATCGCGGCGCGGCCCCGGTGTTTCTGCAAACATCGAACTCGTCTGCCGGTAATTATTGGTATTTGAGGCACTGTGGGAGGTCCCGGGAGGCACGCCAAGCTCTTTGGATGCACGTACATGCACGAGCCGCTGCGTGAAAATAATTATCGGCCTCCTCTCTTGCTTCTTCAAGAGCCCAAGCCATACACACAGAGAGAAAGAGATCCCCGCGAGAACGGGGGGACACATCATCGTTCGATAGAGGAAAAACGAGCTGTCTGGGTCTTCCTTTTTCTGTTCTTTCTCCTTTCTCCCGTGTGGAAAACCTTGGGGCATCTTTCTACGCGATATCTTGATCGAGTGGCATGATTCCTTGGACTATGGATGTTTATGTAAATATCGATTTTTATGGTCTGACTGGTGCTAATTGGATTCAGATTGATGTTTGTAAACTACATTAAGAATGCTATTGGGAAGTCAGGTTGGTTCTCAGTTGTCCAATCATTATTTGAAAATTGATTGAAATAAACGAAATCGGTATTACAGACTCCTCGATTATCGTCTGGCTTGTTCTACACGATTATTGTCCAGTTATTATCCCCATCACTGGGGGGTGGAGGTGGAACCGTGTCAAGTGCATACTTTTTGATCAAAAATCCTACACGATTATTGTCCCGGCGCGGACCCGAGTTCGGCACAATAATCAAGAGGAGTCTGTAATAAAGTTAACTAGGAATAATTTCTTTTTGTCTGATGTGAAATGATAATTGCACATCCTCGCTAACAAGAGGAGAAACGTTCAATAAAGACAAAGTAAAAAAAATAAAATAGATATCCTAGGAAATTAGCAAAATATTATCAATTCGACTCCATCTGATAATTTGCCTAATTTTCGAAATAACACCATCAGTATCAAGCCTCGGATGAAATTAGTGAAGTCAGTGGATCCCGTGAACGTCGTTGCGCTTTTTCGAGTGAACCGTTCCGAGCAACAAAGAAAAATCCGGTCGCGGCGAACCGAGCGTGCACGTTAGGGTCCCTCGGCTGGAGAACCACGGCGGAGTCGAGAAGAATTCGCGCAAAACAGGCTCGAGGGGTTTCGACCGGGCAGAAGCGCGCCCTCCTCGTTCCTCCCTCGTGCGAGGAATCCCTGCACCGAGCTCGGGTAGAACGAAACCCTCCTTCTTCCCGTCTCCCCGCCTTCTTCGGGAAGATCTTTCAGGAAGATCACCGGCGGCGCAATGCGTTTCGTTTGTGGCGCGCGCTTGCACCTGACCAAGTTTATGGGCAAGAGGAGAAAGAGAGTCTACGATATCAAGGATGATCCCTGGGTCTGGCTCGCCATATAGTTCTGACAGGCATAGAGAAAGGGATGGGTGGAGGAGTGGTAGGGTGCGGAAGAAAGGTGGTGGTGATTCGAACGAGTGGTAGCGATGAATACATAAGAGTGCAAAGGATAGCTAGAGTACACCACCTTATGGCAAGGAATGGGTCAGCCATGGCTCAGCCAGGTTAGGGTACACACACACACACACACACACACATTATTTCAATGTTGGCAGTAATGCCTGTTATTAAGCGATGATAATGATTGGTATTATCGCGGGGTTGGGAGCAGGACTGGTAGCAGCGGATATAAATCATCCTTACTTCCTTCTTGCTTGGCAGTGGCAGAGGGGCCCCCGCGAGAGAGCTCACCTCCATGCCAAGAAGCTGTAAATAACCCGGCGAGTTGCAGAGCGGCGTTGCTTGCCGCCAGGAGGTAAAGGAAAGGCTTCCTCTCCAACGTGTAACCGTGTGTCTATGTGTATGTGCGCGCGCTAGTGAATCGCGGTCTTTAGATAGGTCGTAGTTAGGTCTCGGACGTTCTCTTCCTACCGTGCTACCCTGCGCTACGGACTTTCCCTGGCCGAAGTGGTTCGCCACGGCCGGGGACTTCCGCTCGATTGCTTCGGCCGTATTACGCATCTCGTTAGCGCTCGGCCTCGCGTTAACGACACGCAATCCGGCAACGTTCTTGGCTCTATCGGATCCTGGTCAGTGAGAGAATCCTCTAGCAATCCTATGGGGGATGAATCACGGATTCCCACGATTGTAGAAGGTATACACCACGCGGTAACTTCAATGTGATGTTCTCTTCTCTACTCCTTTCTACCCGTGGGTTTCTCTACATGGGATCTTTTTCTTCCTCTTCGCGTCTTCTTCCGTCGTTCCCGCGTCTCCTTCTCGCCCCTCTCGTCCCGTAAATCATCGTTCGGCGCCCGACGATCGAATTCACGATACCCATCGTCCTCCCTCGATTCCTAGAACGACGCGCAACGTTCCGGACGGTATACCGTTCCTTTGGTTTCATCAACGCCGCGTCTATACGCTCTCTCTTTGGTCCTCTATCATCGATCCTCCGAGCACGTTAACGTGTGCGTGAGACGCGGCGCTGGCCAAGAGATCCCTTTCGTCTAGGCTGAGTTTAGGCTGCAACCGCGATGAGGACGAGACGTCCCCGTGCACGTAGCTAACGGTAAGGTCGAACCACACGGGGGTGCAGAGGAGGTAGGGGAGCCACGTCCAGGCACGCCCACGCGTATCTCGATCTAATAAATCCAACATTTCGCCGGTAAATCCGAGAGCCCTCTGGTTCCCGTGGCAGTCGCGCAACCAACAACGCGAGGAAAGGATCCGATGAGAATTCGAGGAACAGGGAACACCCAGAATTAGCTAGGTTGCGTCCTCGGGAAAAGGTGACCTCCAGTTCGTGTACCGTCACGTTTATGAAATTGAAGTCTTCGAAAATAAGGAAAGAATCCACAGAAAGATATACTATGTATCACGGTGCATGAAGACAGTTCATTGTGGAACTAGCATGTCGGAGACATCCTGAGGATTCGTGGAAAAGTTAAGTGACGTGAACGGCTGTCATGTTCGAGGTAGCTTCCTCCTGGTCCCAATTAAGAAATGAAACTAACCATACTTGTCTTTAACAAGACATTGTATAAAATTGACACCAGATTATGACTTAGATTACAACCACTCTCTGTTGTCATCTCACTAAGAATCAAATTCCTCCGGTCTCGAAAAAGACGAATAAAATGATGGGAGGTTTAGCGATAATATTATCGAGGCGAAACAAAATTGTGTAAATTGCCCGTTCCGTAAATAACCCGGCGCCGTAAGTGGGATAACGTTAATTTGCCGCGGTTCCACGCAAGGAACCGAAGAGACACCAACGGAAGAAAGCGCGCTAGTGGGGGGACCGGATTTCGTGACTCGCAAAGCTATAATTTACCAGGATTTCTTTCTACCCCGAAGCTCCGCGACCTACGATGCGTCCGAACCTCGGCTACGTCTCGGCTACCAATTCTACCACTCCTACCGAACGGATTCCGCGAAACCGGACGACTCTCCTCGCTCTCAAAGCCAGACAAAGAGGAACGGATCTTTCTCTCGCCAGTAGTCGTTGCCGCGTTTTGCGATCCAGTAACGAGGCGTCCCAGTTCGAAAACTCTCGCGATTCGCACGCAAGCCGACGAGTAGGTACCAGGCTGGACGAGAGTATGACCATTCTACGACTTCTTGGAACAGCGTAAAACGGTAAGAAACAGGCTAGAAGGAATCTTGGGGAATAGGGGGCAGACGGTGGAGGGTAGAGGACTCCGGTGGGAATATCCTGGGGAAGTTCTGACGGTCAAATTATGAAGAAACCCTGTCTCTTGGGGTACACCTCGTGACCCCTGGATGATGAGGACTCTTCTGTCTTGTTGCACATGCAACGCTGGAAACGTGGCGATTATCGATTGCAATAGGTGTCAAGATTGGAGCTCATGAGAACTTTCTACTACTTAAGGCCCCTTTCCCCTTTAGCGAATGGAAAAAAAGTGACAATTGCGAATTTCTTTTAAAGAAAGCTAAGAAGATGTGGTAAAAAAGATTCCTGGCCTTCATTTATTATTACATGCATGTTGCAGTAATGATTGATAAATTTTTTTAAATTTTGATTCCGGTCGAGACTATATGGAAATATTGTGGGCACCGTTTGTACAGTGCAATTTTGCAACTGTACCGAAGTGTACTAAGACACTTTAAAACGTTCAAATAATGTTAGAGTACCTATATAATATCACCCATCACGAATCCCAAGAAAGGTGAATACTTGCAAAGCGATTCAAAGTGCTGAAGATTTCACTTCGAGATAGCCTCTCGGTTTCCGGTGTCTTCATCGGACTAGAACACTTCAAACTACCATAAGTGAACTATTAAAATGAAGCTCATATCACTTCATAGATCACGAATGATCTCTGAAACCCGTATTGCAGAAATAGAACGATGGAATAGCAGACCACTCCGGTGGTAGCTCCAGAGTGACAACGGAGACGCGGGGCCAAGCCACGAAGTGGTTCCATTGGGGTTACCGAACTCTGCCACGGGCAAAAACCCGGGAATTTGCAAAAATGAACAATTATAGGAATCCAGAGTAGTCCGTCCTGGGTGCCCCTTCCCTACAGTTCGTTCGTTCTTCCGTCCTTCTTTCTTCCCGTAGCGTCTTCCTCCCTCCACCTGGACCGCAACCACCGCCGATGGGTGGAGGGAGGACGTATGCGCGGGTCGTTTGAAGTGGCACCGTCCCCGCGCTTTTGCTTTCTCGGTTTCTTACCGTCGCCTTCTTCTTCTTCTTCTTCCCGTCCTCCTTCCTCCCTGCCCTTGCGCACCGCGACAGCCTTACACAGCTCTCCCGGTCAGCCCTTTCGGTATTCGTTTGTTTCATGGCGGCTCCCTTCGTGTCTCCCGTCCTTCTTCGTTCGCTTCGTTTCTCTTCTCCTCTTTCCCGCGCCGTGTCGACTCGGCCTGATCCCCGGGGCTCTCGATTCTCTCTCTCCACCTTTCGGGGACCCTATGTACACCGCATAGTTGCGGCATTGCTCCCGGGCTCGGCCTCGTTTTACAATTCTCGTGTTCCCTGGGCTTCGTTGGGAAGGTATGGACCTCCTTAGGTGCGTACCCTATGAGGGATACTGGAAAGAATAGTTTTCGTGGACGATTTGGTGGATGACAGTGGCCTGATGGTCGCTAGGTATATCAAGTCTGATGTTGAAGCTGATGGGAGTCTTGAGAATCCTGACAGTCGTGACCTTTCACGAAACAGTGACTATGGGATACAGTATTTGCAACCAAAGTCGAAGGTTTAAGTTGTAAATTAGGCGGAGTTCTATAGTAACTTGACAATTTCTTGAATGTCTTCATTACTATTATTGGCGCTGTAATTGTTAGACAATGTTGGATTCATTTCTTCCCAGAGACTTTCTATGGATTGGCTGTTCGTTTTAATAGTTTCAGGAACGTTAACAAGCCTCATGCACGCCCCTATCGAATTAATATCACTCGATACCAGATCCCAAAGATAGTCATCTTATTGGATCCACATCGACGGTATCGTATAAGTGGCTAACATAGCCGTGTCGCGTTAATAGCGTACCGCAAGCTGTAATAAAGATGTTCACTCTTTAATAGGGCGCATATATTTTTTTTCCTTTATTCACGGAAAAATATTTGCAATTGCAGCTGTCTCTGTCCAATCAGTCGGGCAAAACGGGCAGGTGCGTGGCATTATGTAATCCAGGGTTACGTGACGTTTATTCCTACACTGTGAGAATTTCCGTGAGGCGAGGCACGACCTTGATTGACAAGCTATATCGATTCAATTTATCAGGCTAGGCATTCCGTTTTCTTTCGTCGTCGCCGCGGTAAAGAAATAAATTAAGTCGAATACCGGAGGAAGCCACGGAGCCGGAGACCGTCCCAGCGCGTGTCTCTCGATTCGCATCACCCCGGGAATTTATTCGTTTCCATTCAACGTGTTCCACCGATCCCCGATAGACTCATCGGCCTCCTCTCTCTTCCGCACGAAATGACGTTAATTGAACGAAAAAAACGCCGCGATACCCACGGGGAACATGCGATACTACTGTTCGAAAAAAAAGGGGGAAATTGCTAGGGCAAGATCCTGCATCTGCGGGTAGATCGTCAGATCACGTCGGGTACGAACGTCTTCATTCGCTTTTTTACTCGGTTTTTCTGCCGTTCCGGGGAGCATAACAAAGCGTGAGTTAAGTTCACTGACTATCTAATGCGTCTCATTACGATCAGAACACGTTCACTTAATTCACGACTTCCTTGCCATATTTCATGGCATCGAATCCTATGCTCCAAGTTTCGACATAGAGCGCCTGAGGCTTTTGTATATGTATAGAACATTGATCTTTGCACAGTATAGAGCACTATAAGTCTCAGAAAAGTTTATTCGTGCAATTAGTCTGTGGAGAGATGTTGTTTTCATCGAGTTGTTAATCGTATATGAGGAATGTTCATGTGACAGTTTCATTAGCCTCAAATACCTAACTTTCATTGCTACCTAAAAGAAGGAAGGACTCAAAAATCGATCCTAATTTATTCTTGAAAGATAGAGTATAATCGATGATTCGGAGTATTTCGTAAAGTAAACCACGGGGGAAATGATCATTAGGGGAAATTTCTCGTGGAACCCAGAGGATTCACGAGGGTGGATGGCAAGAAGAAGACGTGGATCGAACGATCGATGCCGATTGAGTCGTTCCCTCGGGGTGCATCCACGCCGCCTCGATCTTTTTATTCTTCCGCAGCTTTGTGTGCAGAAACGGATTGACGAACGATGTGTCAGCGGTGACAACTGGCGCATGCGCAGCCTGAATACAAAATGAAGCGGTCGTTCGGTTACCCGTTCGGCTTCAGCGGCGGCTGAACGAGCCCCCACGTGTCTTTGCCTCGGCTCGATCCGCGATCTGTTCGATTTTTACAATGTAGCGAATGAATAATCGATGCCCGGACCCGGTGACGCTTGAATGCGCCGCTCGATGCATTTGTCATCCACTTTGGAATCTAAACGTCTCGACTTCGACTTCTGAATTATTAACTAATTCTGATAAAAAACGGCGAATGAATTACCATCATTAACACTATGGTTCTAGAATTCCTAGTAGAAAAGTTAAGAACATCTGTTTTAAAGATAGGGAGTTGATCTACCGGAATAAAACCATTTTTGGGCCCCTTGATGAAATTTTCTATTATATTCGATAGACAGAGTGTCCTTAGCATTTTCGGAAATGATTCTAATATACAGATTCAAAGATTAATTACGGTGTTATGTGAATATATGCAAAGTAGTTGAATACTTTACTTGTTCACTCCATTTACGCTTATGTCCTAATGAATCTAGCAACTGAATTGCAGCAAAAGTTTCTGAGCCATTTCCTTCGAACCATCAGAGAATGTATTACGTAATTTTCAATTTCTGTTAAACCCAATGTAGGTCCCATGGCATTAAAAGTACATCCTCCCAGAAGTACAAATTTTATAATAAAATTCCCCGGTATCTCTTGATCGGTCCCAGTCATTTCTCCCGTGAGTGACACTTGACGAGCTCTGACTGTGACTTGGACGAGCCCGTAATTACTCCCCAACCGGTGGACTCCACCTATGTTCCAAGGCAATGCTCATTTTGGGCAGGTTATTATAACTGGAAGTCCGTAAAAAAGAGTGATTTTTAATGCGCTGTCGGAATCGGGGATCTTCGGTCCCGGAGATGGTATCTCAAGCAGCTGCCGTTCGCTGCGTTTGTTCCTGGGGGACGAACGGCCGTGCGCGAGCAAGTTCGCTAGGCCACGCGGTTTTTTCTGCAATCTCTAACTTTCATTTGCCGTTTCATGAAAGATGTAACGCGTTGATGCGCGCCTACTATCTCTCTAAGTAAGAAGGTAGAGGTCGGAGTGGATCGCCTTGGAGCCCGAGAAGCGCCCCGCCCACCGTCTCGTCTTTGCTCCGAGCCCTTTGCGTTCTGTACTCTTCCTCCAAAACCGTAGGATCGGACAGCGGCGCGTTAAGCCGGCCTCACACGCGGAAAAAATCATTCTTCTTTTAGCAATGAACCATGTTAGGTGTTTGTAATTCTTTATCCCTAATAATGGCGTTTATTTTTTAACCCTCTTACTTTACCAACGTAAATTGTCCCTCGGTGTCAAATTGACCCAGTGGTAAAAATTAATACAATGATGTGATAAATAGTTAAATTTGCAAATTCTTTGAAGTAAAAATCACGAAGCCTCGGCTAAATTTACCTACACATCACAGAATAACGTCATTTCTTAGGAGGAAACTGTTTAAAATTGACACAAGGGACGGACGAGGGTTAATAATGTTCAGGGTTGACAAATTGAGGTTTTTAAGAGATATTTCTTCGAAATTGTCGCAATTTCAAAATTCGATTCGACCGGTTAATATGGCAGTGAAGCGTCGCGTGTAAGTCAGGCTTAAGGTTTCACAGGCTTACACCCCGAGTATCATACCACTTCGCGTTTGGGAGCGTGTAAAGCACACCACGAGCGGACCTCTGATCCATTCAAAGCAAAATCCCAACGGAGCCTATCAGATGCCCTTTGTCGATCGATCCTCTTTGTAAATCGGCCCGCTATCGTATTACCCCTCGAGTGGTGTACAACCAGACCTTAATACTGGAACACGTACGTCTAATTTGTACGTACACGATCCACGGTAGTCTAAATATTGTAAATTATACAACCATCATGTTTCCTTTTTCATCGAATCAGATGTGTCGAGCAACGGTGACCACACAGGTTTACCTGAATCCACGATAAAATGTTCCGTATTTATGTCACTGAGCCACGCAAATTCAATTAAACAGTACACCATTCCGTGCCGTTAAACAACCGTACCGTTAATAATCGTTGACAATAATGTCACGGGGAATCACACCGCGTGAAAATGAAAACCGTGAAAAAAAAATGGAGGGGGAGAACCGTAATACAGCGTTTAAGGCAGGGATCGAGATCGCTGGATCGGTCTCACGGATCGTTAATTTCGTCGTTACAACACCGGACCAGGTAATGGTCGCGTGCAAAAACGTCTAGCCGCGGTAGAACGTTTAATTTTGAATAACTTTCCGGTGTCGCTTTCATGGGACCGTCGAAAAGAAACGCAAGACACCAAGAAGTTCGGTAAGCCTATATATGTATTTACAGAGTGCAACGAGAAAGGGTTTACAGCTCCTGAGGTAGACGGTACTTGCCAAATGACTATCTACCCCAGAAGTTACGAACCCTTTTTTCGTATCACCCTGTAGATCCGTAATCTCGGGCCCTACTGAATTTCGAATGAATCCTCCGCCGTGTATCCGTGTTCTTTGGACACGTAACGTACGAAGGTAGGAAAAATCAAGGCGTTGATAGTGGATAATAGCAGTCTCAACGTCACGGAACAGTCACTTGAACTTCGTCGAATGTACGGATTGCACGCTATAGTCCCGTCACTTCCGTGACAGAAACGTCGAAAAAAAAAAACAGCTGTCTCATTGGTAACGTGTCTTTCCGTTGGCTGAACTATACTTCCAGACTATACTTCCTGGACACACGACGATGTCAACGATAGGGGATGACGTCGACGGTTCTCCGGACCCTGATTACGTCGAACAATCAAGGAGTATCGCCATCACCGGGACTGTACAGCCCGTAAGCGAGCGCGCGAACCTATCCCGGTAATTTAAATCGCAAACTTCTACCGTGCCCCGACTACCACCGGAACGGCGACCACGATAAACGACGTGGGATCGATAGCGACGCTCGCGGCCACGGATTAAAAGTTTCTTTCATTTACCGAACCCTTCGTCCCTCCACGCCGCAGCGACGTGAGCAACGACAGCGAAACGAGGGCCCAGATTCTTTGGTATTATTAACTCGCAAACCGTACTAGGTCGATACACCTGCCTAGCTCCGGAATTGAATGCCGACCTTTTCGACGATCGCCTGAGAACTTACACGCGAGTGACATCGATTCGCAGAGTATGAATCGTCGAACGTTCCTAGAAGGGTCAGGATTAGTCTTGAGAAAACTTGGTTCTTGATCCTTACAGGAAGTAAAGACAAATACAGTGGATCCTTGATGAGTATTCGAAGGCTCCCAGGCGATGAACGTTAAGTATTTCATAAACAGGTATGATTGGTTTCAGGCTTCAAAGCTCTAACACGATACTAAACTTCATTAATCAGTTACACCTGGGGATCCTCCCCTTGTCAGGGCCGAGGAGACTTCGAACACTCATTGAGAATTTTCCGTAGTTTCGTTCCTGGTTTTTGTTAGATACAGGCGTGTGAAGATAGAGCTTTTTACAGTTTTATCAAGTACTTTGACTATCGTTGCACTTCACGTATTAATTATCTTCTAACTGTTACACCTCCACTGTACACACCAGTCGGAAAGTGCTCGGAGGATTTTTTTCAAGGATAGCGTCTATACACGAGTGTAGAGCGTTCTCGAAGGGGTTTTGTGGAATTAAGCCCGAGGCGTTTCTCGATTATCTTTGCTCCATATTGAACATCGAGTCTATTGATTTTTCGCGAACGTGTACACACCTGGATACGAAGTTACCAGAGTAGGTGTGCAGGCGCAACAGCTACGAGGATAGGAGGCAGCGTGGAGAGAGAGGGAGAGTCAGAAAAACACTCACAAAGGCAGGATGCCGCTGCACCACGGTATGCCGACCACGAACCTACGAACCCCAGCGACCTAACTTTCATATCTGGCCTCACCTGCATAATTCACATCAAGTCCTTACAGTATACACCTAAGTGGTTAGATATTAAAGGGAATTAATCATTTTTGGCCCGTGAACAATAGACCGCTTCTGGTCTTAAACTCTAGTCTAATATTTTTTACTCTATATAAATACATAGATTTTTAAATCGTTTACATGATTGCAAATTTATTTATGCGTGAATATACAAAAAGGATGTAAAGAGTTACTATGAATGAGTGAGATCAAAAGAGTTAATCTATCCCCCACCGCGTTGGTTGGTGATGCACATTGCTGTCTTTCTTTGCTCCAGAAACAATTTGCATTCTAATGTGGGATGATAAAAATATAATGATTTGCTTATCGATTAATTGAGATTCATGTTCACGCTTCTGGAAAAATTCATTACACCGTTTAATGTGCATAATAACGTCTTGATTACATTACTATTCGAGGTGCACAAAGATTGCAACAAAGTGCCTCAGAAGACTGAAGATAATTCCTCTATCAAGTCTATAAGCTATCCAGATGAAAATATAAAAATCGATTTTTTACTGTCAACTTTTCTATATCCTGAAAAGTTAGACGAAGTATAGACAACAATTCAGCACAACATAGTCCAAAGTTAGGAAAGTGTTTGTTCAGCCAACAAGATTTGATTGGACTATAAGGTAGTAGCTAAAACGATTCAATCAAGAATCGTCGCAAAGTCCATAAATATTCAATATACAGAGGTTCTACCATCGAAATCCATGTTTCGTTCGCTTCAAGAGGCATGACCAAACCTGGCCATCGGCTCTCGTGAGAAACGGCCTATCAGCGGTTTCACGAAACCGTCGGACAGTTTCTTTCTCCATTTGATAAAGAAGAATTTGCTCTTCTTGGCGGTGGTTGCCGCCGCCGTTATCCCCCAAGGCAATTTCGCTGTTTTGTCAAGGCGGACACGACAGGTTGTACGCGGGGCCCCTCGAGGAATCCTTCCTTCCTCTCACAGTGGCTACTTTCTCCCTCTCCTTCGCTAACTTCTTCCCTCTGTCTCGCTCCCCTTCTCTTTACCCCTATCTTTCTATCATCCTCTCTTCGTGTCTCGGGATTAGCCTAGCGGAACCGTAGAAACATACGGCGGCTGTGGGAAATAATGACAGGGGCCCCTGCATCAGTGCTCGTGCTCGCTCATTCGTTGGCTCTCGGACAGCCTGGACAAGCAGATCCGGAAGCGGCAACGAAAATTTTTCATCAACGAAATCACCTCGTTCCTCGCGCCGTTTCTGTGGTGCGCGCTCGCCCTTTCGTTTCCCTGTTCGATCCGAAAAACCGACTTCCTGTTGGGATAGTTCAGAGATCAGGCGAGGTGTCTCGAACCGTGAAGCAACCCGAAAACAGGCAAAGCAGTTTCTGGGAAACCGGGGGCCTCCAATGAGGACCGGAAGGGGCACCGCGCGCTCTCCTTTCGGTAGAGTTATGGGTTCTGCGAACCGTGCAGAAGCTCATCGTGAACACATATTTTTATAGTCGAAGGGAATAGAGACACTCGGAACGATTTAATGAGATATTTCTGCACAGAACCATGTTCTATTTGGAATAATCTAGAAAAAACACTCTTACCAAAAAGATGTAGTTCATTTCTTCTGAAATTATTTCAGATCATAGTTATTCAAAAATATTCTCATAAAATACTACTCGTAGGTCCCACGAACTTCACTTAATTACGTCTTTCACGCTGTGACTAATACAGTAAATCCTCGATGAGTGTTCGAAGGTCCATCGGCATTGAACATTAAATATTTCATAAAAACTAATGGCCATATGTGGCTGCAACAAATATCGAAGATTCACTGTAGTTGAAATTCACTCACAAGTCGATTGGTTCCGGCCATTTGGAAATCACACGATGCGGCCGAACGGAAAGACAAATAAAGGGAAGGCTCGACGAAAGGGGGGTGGTTCCACCCTCCCAACGCCACGATTCGCGTCCTGGCGGTATTAGATTACCACCGTCATAAATATTCATAGGTGGCTGGATCCAAGGTGTAGGTGAGCCCGGCAGAAGGCGAAGTTAGAAACCTGCCCGTGGTGGCGGGGTAGAGGAGGGGAAGGTTCGAGACGAAGAGGTGGGCCGTGGAACAATGAGCGAGTGAGAAAGTTGCACGGGTGGCGGAGACGGGGAGGAAACGAGAGACAAAAAGAGAGAACGAGCGAACAATATTAACGGGAAGTTTAATCGTCGGCTGGTCCGGGCTGTCAGCTCGGACGCACGCCGGGTCAGTCGGGCCCCTGAGGTCAATTAGTGCTGTTCAACACTCTCCTCTCGTTCTGACCCCCAAAAACAAAAGCAACTTCGTTGCGGCTCGTTTGGTTGCAGCGTCTTATTAAAAAATGTCTCGAGGTCCGAGTACATCTTCACAACTTGAAACCTCAATCCCCGGCTCGAAGGACTTAAACTTTCCTATACACACACTAATCGGCCAAAAGTAAGAGGGTTCATGATTGATGGAACGGTAACCCCTTGTTCTGTAACGATATAATAAATGTTACGGAATCGGTTCATGTACAAATCATTTGCCATGGATATTACATTCATTAAATCTTTGTACAGTAATATCTTCCTCTTTCTTTAATTATCAGACCTGATCCCATACTTTTGGACGATTGTGTACACGCGTAAGTATTAGGGCACTTGTCGAACATGCAGTAAATGTACAAGGCAATGTGAAATTACCCAAAGTTCAAACTTTTGGAGAAAAAAATGTGATGTCTCGTATAGTAGCACAAGCATTATAAATCGAGTGTTAATCTTAGATCCTTTAATTTCAGAATAAATATCGTCTCGGGGATATTAAAGTTAGGTATGCTACTAGAAAGTAATAAACATGCCCTAAAGCATATTATTTCTACGAAACATCACATTTTTTTCGCACAGACCAAGTGTCCTATACACTTATGAGCGGGAGTGTACTTCTTTCATTCATCATCTACCACTCGAACAAAAATTTCGTCACGAACGACCGTAATTTAGTATTCCAGCGAAGAATTTATTACGTACCTCGAAAAATATTGGTCAGGATCCTCTCTTTCAATTACGCTCGAGAGTCGGTCCTGCCCAGTTTCCCCGGACTCTCGGCAGATTGAAAGTCTGAGAGATTCCAAAAAGGCAATCTTGATCCAGCCTGATGGAAAACCGAACGCAAGACGCGCGGCAATTACGCCCGAGGTTGAACTATCGCGTTAATTGCGTTCACGCCTCGCGAGCATTTTTTCCTCGGTTCTTGTTCCCTAGGGTACGGCACACCCTTTGCTCCAACGTGGACCTCGAATCGCGACAGACAGTCCGCTGTCGTAGATTCACACGCGGTTTTCCCTACCCACCCCCTGAGTAATTAAATCCCCCCTACCGAGTTACCATATCAGTGTTGGAGGGGGCGTTGTGAATAAAACGGTCTGAAAGAGTTTTCAGGAGAAGCTGCAAGGCAGCCTCCGACCACGCGGGGGGTGAGAGGAGACGAGGATAATGGTTACGTCTACCTGATTTAGGAAAAAGGAGACGCGAGGCGAAGAGCTAGAGAGAGACATCCCCCCCATTAGCGCGGGCGAGTCAACGGGGCTCGGTGTACGGCGAAGAGGGACGGATTTTTTCTCTCGATACCTTTCCCGGTCTTCCGGTTACAAACGAGGGATCGCCACACGGTGGAATCGATCGTCTTACTAGCGGTGAATCGACAGTCGACCGGGGGAAAGAATAATGGGAAATCTCGGGGGTGAAAAAGGGAAGGTGGGAGTGGTAGCTAACCCAATTACACGTGGAAAGCGGCCGCGGCCTATTCTTTTGTAGTTAGCTCAGTCCCCAAACCTGGGCTGTCCATGTTCCACCCTTTTGAATGCGATATTCATAGATACCTAGGATTGTGAAGAGCGTAGGACTTTGAAAATTACGGTAACGTTTCGTTACTTGTCTAGAAATAAAGCGCCAAGCTTCACTTGAAGCTCGTTCAGAGCAGTGATCAAGTATCGAGGTACTACTGCACTCTGACTTTTCGGCATATTCTACTCCCAGTAATGGTAGCTGGTTACCCGTGTAAGAAGCAGTAAAGAGCACAGGGAAACATGGAGAACAGGGCGGTCTTAGCGTCACCTAAACGCACTCCGCAGGAAACGCGTATTCTCCCCTTGGCCTCCATGGCAAATCGATGGATCGGAGTCGTTTTTCCGCGGGAAGGAGATGCGTGTACCCGCGTAGAACGTACATACGTGTAACTGGCACTTACGCGACGGTGTTGCGCGCTCGCACGTGTGTGCACGTAACCACTGCACAACTGCACACATGTTGCGGCACCTTCGTGGCCTTCGGGCGTCATTCACTCGGCCCAAGCCGCGCCGGTTGCCATCCACTTTCATTATACGTGTGCGGGGCCCGCGCGCGAGCGCACGCCTTTAATTACATTTTTGCTACGCAACTGGCCGGAGATAGGGAGAGAGACAGACAGAGAGAAAGGATTGGTGGGGGGATGTTGGCGAGGGCCACAAGAAAGTCCCGAGAATCGTTCGATGAAGAGAAAGAAACCTCTCGGGAGTAATCGCGTTATCATTCGAAAAATCGAGGATTCCAAGCCATTCATCATCGTCCCGTGGAAATCGAGCGATTCGTCTTCGCTCGACCATGCGGTAATTAGGTCGCAAATTTCAGATTAATGGGGGTGTAATTGAAAATAAGCGCGATGTCGTCGTTCAAAGATGGGACCAACCGCTAAACGCGGAAGGCCAGCTATCTTCCTCGCAAGTCGTGATGCAAACAGATTTCCCGAGACACTCATACAGTACTTAACGCATTCCCTGTCATTAATAATCGTTCGCGTGGAGGGGGAAGAGGGCCACGTTTGTGTTAAACGCTCGTTAAGCCCAGCTAGAAGCCTCTAAAGAAACCGTCGAATTAATTCATGTAATTTACAATCCTAGCGTGCCACCGGCACGCAACTCCCGGGCGACGATGTTCAGGAGAGTTATAATCATTAAGGATTTCGCATTTTTTTTTCTCTCTCTCTTTTTCGTCGGGTGTTCACGCTGTTGCCCCGCTCGCGGTATCTTTCCCATATGTCCTGGCGTGCAATATACCGTGGAATTACGGAGATTCCGTAATACGATTAGCGGTATCGTATCAGAGAAGCGACCGGGGACCAGAAGCTCGAATGTTTACGACACAGGGCATAATCCTACGCGTTAATCGACGCCCTCCCCCAACGACATTTCACGTTGACTATGCGTAAAGTGGAGGGATAAGTGTGTCTACAGTATGATAAAACGCTCGGTCAAGTGTTAATTGTACGTTACAATGTATGCTGAATAGAAAATTGACCGGGACATAGAAACCAGAATATATTATATTACAAGGCATCAATTTAACTACTTCGCGTCAATTACCCACAGTCCAATTTGCTCCATTTAATTTCACGTTTCAGAAATAGCCGGACGGGTATCGAACTCTTATCTACGGCGGTGTTAAAGAATCAACCGGTCTCTATATAAATAATTAATAGACCCGCCCGGTTCAGGTTCTGCGTCGTTTTTCCACCATTTTATGCCCACGCCTAACTTGATTTTACGCGATTTCAAGGCCAACTCGGTGCCTCACCGTGGTTGGCCAACCAACGGATATCTCGGACGAACCGCGAGAGTGATCGCGGGGCCGCTCCATTGATTGCTGTTTACATGTGGCCGTAAACAAGCCATTATGTAATCCCCCGTGAGTACACTCTCATACATAATTTACAAGCGCGCCACTGTCCTCGCCTTCCCTCCCTCTCGCCCCGTGACGCAGTCCCGAGGATGAGCACAATGTGGTCTGCATCGTTGTCTCCTCGATAGCCGATCGTTTGTCTTACCCTCGAGATACTGTACCCAGGACCGTTTTATGGTACCGCGATTGTCACCGCAGATCTTATCTTCCCCCCCCCCCCAACCCACCTTCGCGTGACTCGCAATTTTTCTCTTTTCAGCAGCTATTTTCAGCCACGGGAAAGCTGGTATCCGCTTCATGCTTTCTACGATTCCACTCGGTCATTATAACGATGCACGGTGTGTCCAGTTGTCGAGCGTTTGGAGGGGATAATTTAGACCTTCCTACGTATGGAGCTGAAAGGATTGGACCCAAGGGTACTGTGTAGATAGTCCAGTTTTGTAATAAAATTTTGTATCATCAGTCAATAGATGGATGGAGTCCATCCCAAAATTGTTTATATGATCCTATTGTAATGAGATCCAAGGTTCCTTCAGGTGAAATCGTTTTAGCTACCATAGGTAGGATGCATATTGGAACTGTTAATTAACGAGATTACGGGGCACGTTAACTACGTAAATGTCTTCGTTACGAATACCATTAGTGTACTGATCAGTTCAGTCTAATCTCATGAAAGTGTTCGAAAGGGGATGCTTCGAGATATCACAAAGAACAGCAGGAAGCCTCACACGGGAGGAATGTATATGTGTATATATGTATGTGGTTCGATAGTCGTGGAAGCACGCGGTTGCGAGCGGCGCCGTTTGACCAGCGATCTGTTTCAGTGAAAAGTAGTAAGGGGCCTGACTCGCGCGGCCCTGAGGTGCTGCCCACCTGACGTCACGCACCTGTTCTCTCTTTCTCTCTTTCTCCCCGGGCCGCCGCGTCGTCCTGAGAACTCCAGCCAGCTCGGGCCCATTATAAGGCCACGTAGGTTTTCTCTCGTCTTCGCGGCGATTTCATGCCGCGGGATTCGCGCCTCGTACGAGTCGCGGCGCCTCCTTTCGTCCCACTTTTTACCCCGTTCGTCGATCAATCAGAGTCACCGGTACGGAACTTCCGCGAGACGCGCCGATGTTCTTTGCACGAAAGACGAAAGCTGGCTGAAAAGAGTTCCATCTACGTTTCGATCACAATACAGCAAAGAAAGATATTTCAGTGAAACAAAAAAAGCCAGAGAAATCTTTGAAACGATTAACCTTGGGTCGATTATAGGATGAAAACGGAATTTCACCCAATCCGGACACCATTCCTCTCAGACGATGACTCTTCGGGTTCTTGCTGCACAATGATGTGTAATCATTTTTCCACATGACCTATTCCAGAGGCTCAATGTTACTTTTCTCTCGTAGAAAAAATTATCCAACCTTTTCATCCTTTCGAGCATGTAATCCTCCAGCCTTGACACTTCATCTGAACGTCTTCACATCCTCCTACTGAAATTAGTACTCAGCTCAAGTAACCGTGGCTTCAAGGCGAAGTATGACGAAGTAAATACCAGGCAACACTATTATCTAGGTCTCACTCCACCCCAGAAATACACAACAATGGGAACAAAAGTTTTCCTATTCGATTTAAAATTCCCCACGAAAAACCATCGTTCAGCCTGGTCGGCTGAAAAGCGATGCGGCCTCCCAGCGCCTTTCCACGAGCCGAGGCCGTTCCTGCGGCACCGGATGACGACATCGGCATTTCGAGCAAACGACAGAAACGAAGGCAACAATAAACGTGGAACGAGAGGTGGCTACGGCGACGGGTTATGTAAGATTCCGTCGGTTGCGCGGATGCGACGCGTCAGGGACTCCCTCGAGCGTGGCAGTCCATCTTGCGTACGCGCTCCAATCTGCCACCAAGGTGGACGGTTTCCATCTCGAGGACGACAGAAACGCCAACGCAGAATTTTCCTTTTGGGCCCAGTCTTCCTTCCACGATCCCTCGATCCTCTTTCCGTCTTCACCCTCTGTTTCTCCCGTCAGTCCCATCGTATTTCTCCTTCTTCGCCCTTCGTTTCCCCCTCCACATCCCAGCGAACCGAGCAGAAAGGGCGCCCAGAGTCGCGCAGTCTTACCAGTTACGCGAAAAATGCGGCTTTACGATGCTACCACGGTATTCGAGCGATCCATCGGCCGCTCGCCGCGGCTGCAGTCATTACGCGCACCTATAGAACTCTACCTCCTCCCCTCTTTCTCTTTCTCTCGTGATCCATGGATCCAGAGGCGCGTACACGCGCGTCGGCATCTGGCCGCACAATCGTTGTACGGTTTCCACGTCTGACGCGCTCGCGCGCGTTTCCCCTCAGCGGAACCGAAGGCCTCGGTTGCTTCGACGTCTGGAAATATAGTCATTTACGACACTGACGATCATGTCGAACGTGAACGGTATTGGAAGATCGGGGGGAACGGGTGGAATTGGTACGAATACAGTAAATCCTCGGTGAGTGCTCGAAGGCTCCTCGGCATTGAACATTCAATATTTCATAAACTAATGGTTATATGCTGCTTAAAGAAATATGATTGGGTTAGGAATTCAAAGTTTTATCATTGTGCTAAACCTCATTAAAAACTTATCGTTATTCTTGAGGACCTTGTCCGTGCTGGGGAGCCATGAATACTTACCGAGGATTTACTGTACTGATTTTTTACACCTAACTTAAATTGATGAAACTATAGGAAGGAAATCGAGGTAAATAGAATTACCTGAGTCTCTGAGACTCCACCTGTCCTGTCACTCTAATGTCCTAGTATTTTACGTACCTAAAAATCGACTAACAAGCAATTGTTAATCGGTAGTTCGTGTATGTGTCTACGACAATAGTAGTTCCGTAGAGGATTTCTGGTCGAGGGGTCTCCCCTGTCGAGCTCGAAGGTTCGTCCAAGCCCTGCACCGTGCCAAATATAAAAGTGCGGCCCGGTCACTTTGTAAATGGCCGGAACTGGCGTTTTATAGGCGAAATATTTTATCGCGGTGAACGGGCGGCACCACGGCCGCAATTCCAAGCAATTATGCCCGGGGCGGCGCTTCCATTTGATCACGGGCGCGTATTAAAAGCACCGCGCGTAAAGTGGGAGCCGCTATGCGCGCGCGACAAAAGGGGTGAAAAGAGGCGAAAGGGAGAGAAACAGGTAATAGGGGATCGGAGGGGGCTAGGAAGGAGACGCGAGAACGCGCTCGCGGAACCACCTGTAGCTAGTTTGCGCGCCCGCGGTGCCCTTTCACGGTTCTCCAGGAAACGCGACGTCGCTAATAATGAATGTTCCAGTTCACAGGGCGATAAAGTATCGCGAAGACGTGCGTGAGCAGAAACGAGATGATAACGAATCGATCGATAGATATATCGGTCGTCGAGAGAAATATTTGTGAACAGGTGTGCGCCACGATCATTCATCGATACGATATTCAATACAGTAAATCATTGGTTAGTGTTTGAAGGCTCCTCGGCACTGAACATTAAATATTTCATAAACTAATGGACATATGTAGCTGGAACAAATATCTTTGGGCTCAGAATTCCAAGCTCTATAACTCGTAACTGAACCCTTCAACTACGGGT
Source organism: Dufourea novaeangliae (assembly GCF_001272555.1). Taxonomy (NCBI): domain Eukaryota; kingdom Metazoa; phylum Arthropoda; class Insecta; order Hymenoptera; family Halictidae; genus Dufourea; species Dufourea novaeangliae. The sequence goes on along the minus strand of NW_015374293.1, from coordinate 141,218 downwards.
TCACGAAAATGGCCATCCAAAGGGAAAGAAAAATTGGTCAATAAATGATACTAATGAAAATAATAAGTAATCATATACACTAGTAAATATATAATTTTATTACATATCTTAACCTCGATTATTGACCACAGCCGTGTTTCACCGAAATTTTCCATTCGTCCTCTATCGACGACAGCTGTAGTTAAAGGGTTAAGTAGGCGCGGTTGCGCAGGCGTTGTCGCCATTGAGATGTTCTCTTGAAAGACAGAGAACTCAATACAGGCTAAAGAGATATGGTTAGGAGGTAAAAGTCGTCCAAGTTTTTCACCCAGCGAAGAAGCTCGCTTTCGAATAATCGTGATTGTGGAACGCGTAGCAATGCGACAGCATTGTGTGCGGCATGAATTCCACGACCTGGCCAGTACTCCGGGAACGCTCAGAATTCATCGAATGATAGAAAGCTGGAAGAACGGGCGGTCTTGAGATCCAGTTTCAGGGAGGACACAGAATACCTGCGATCAACGGCTGACGTGACATACACCGCGAATGACTCGTTACCAGTCGATTTCGCTTCTCGATCGCGACGAAAAATAATTCCATACGTGCGATAATACAGTAAATCTTCGACGAGTGTTCCAGGGGGTCTCAAACGTAACGCTGACTTTTTAATGGGTTTGGCACAGTGATGGAGCATGGAATTCTGAAGCCAATGATATTTTTTTCACCCACATATGGTAATTAAATTTATGAAATATTTAACGTTCAACGCCCAGAAGCCTTCGAACACTAATCTTGAATTTACTGTACACAGGCGTCACTTCGTTTTGAAAAATAATCCTCAGTTTCACGCGGCCTACATATAAATATGTGTTTTTCCAACGCGCCAGAAGAATCTTAACAGACAAGAGAAAAAAAACCACACGTGTCGCCTGGGGCGTTGCGTGGCAAAAACCGATCGATCGGCGAACGACGCGACACGGGCAGGATCTCGCGGCTAGGTTTTCGCGACACTTGGATGCCGTGTATTGCGTTTGATTTTTCCGGAAATTTGAATGATATATCCGTATGGAAATAGCAAGCACAGCCGGAACGAATGAATCAGCGGCTTTAATCGGACGATTCTCTCTCGATTTAATTAACCCTCGGACAGCGGACTGTAAAACACTCACGTGACCCGTGAACTTGGGGTCAATTGGGACCCAAAGTAATGTTACTGTTATAACTATGTATGCCGAAAAGAGACAAAAATCGTCCTCAGTGGTCGGCGAAAAATCGCGTTGCGAGTGCTAATAAACCCAAGCCGACGAATCGTCTGATTTCTACGAAACGGTGGATAAACATCAACAGTCACGCGGTTTTCAGCCAATAACGCGTTACGAGCGAGTAACAGAGCGACAGTTCGCGACGCGAAGATCGGCAGCTAGCTGCTCGAAGAAGACGTAATTACGTAAACCCGGTTCCCCACTTCGTCTGTTGTCGAGAGACCACTTCTAATCCTTCTGTCCTCCGTCCGTCTTCTCCACAGAGCCGAGCTGCGGCGTTCCTCTGTCGTCGACGCGGTCGATGACGATTGCCCCCACGAAGCGATATGCGCGCAGTTGATTGCGTAAGATCGCGACACAGTGCCCGCGGTTCGACGCATCCGGCCCTTTCAGAACGGGCACAGGAAGGACCGGAAGTCATCTGTTTGGAGGGCAAAAGTTGATTCGATCGACGCGGAATGGTATTGATCGAACAACTGTTTTGCCATTCTGACGAGTTCTAGTGGGTCTACAGGCTTGATTATTTTTTGTTATTTAGTGACGCTGAATGTTCAAATAATAGGGTAGACACACCAATGAATGAACACTTAAGAGATTTGTGTAACTATTAAAATTGAATTGTCAATGATAACAATATTAATAAATGTTCGGTAAACGAAAATTAGATTTTTACGTCTATACCTTTCAATTTGAAATTATTTTGAAATACCACGCCGTTTTCGTCGAAATCAAAGATGGATCAACAAAGAGCCGAATTCCTTTCCCGTCAAACATTTAAAACGGGGTACGATCGGGATGATTCTCCATTAGCGGGCTTCGTAGTCTTTACGAGCAACACGCGATTCTATTACGGTATCGAACGAGAAAAAAAGAAAAAAAAATAGGAACACAGCTCGGCCCGGTATATTAGGTCGTGGTACGCTAGACAGAAAAGGTTCCACGACTCGGTGAAAAAAAGGGCGATAGATATGTGTGTGTGAGGAGGAGTGAAGGAGGGGTGAAGGGAAACCGGTGCTTCGGCAGCATCCAGGAGGAAACGGCGATCGATTAATCGTCGCGATAACCAACGGTTTAATTAGCCGGTGAACGCGATTTATGCCGGCCTGCCGCGGCCAAGATACGAAATTTCCGTTTTATTCGACCTGGCGAGCCGACTAGAAAGGGACTAGGATCACCTAACACGAAATCATCCAGGAAAAGAATGATCGTACCGTGTCTCGTATCGTGATTCTCATTCCCTTGGTATTTTTTATAATTTCGTTTATCCTCGATGTTGTTGTCCGGTTGGCCTCGTTAATAAACAAAAAGAAACACGAAAATCAGTTCATGGACAGCGTGGCTATAATCGACTTTCCGCCTCGGAACCTGCGCCATTATTATTCAAACCCCTGTCGATAATCAACAGCCTGGTGTTTACCGTTCCCATATTAATTACATCGCGACTTTAATCAGCGTGAAATTGAACGCTCGCGCGAGTCAGGGGAGGGGGGTGGGGGGCAAGCCGGAAGCGGCTACTGTTTAGCACACTTTTACCCCGGACCATCTGTTTGGAGAACCTTGAAATCGAGCGGCTCGATCGAAATCGCGAAACGTGACGACACGAGGATAAAGCCACGTTTACATGCGCCTAGGGATGAACCGATCCAAGTAAATACGATGAAATAATCGATACTTTCGTTTCGATACCGTGTATTTTTAGTTATCGATACTTTCGGTTGCGATATATTCTACTCGGTATCGAAAGAAGTTACTCAGATCAAATGGAGCCATTAATCTATGTGAAAATGTAAAAATTCTACTCAACTCTGGTTAAAATATATTATATTACTAAAAAAGAAGAGTTTTTGATTCACTTTCCTTCGATACAAGTAGCTATCGATACTTTTAATGCGATACAAGTTATCAGTAAAAGTATCGATACCTTCACGGCATCTCCTCCCCCTTCTGGATACCGATTTTCACCTGGCGAACACTTCCAAAATATCCACCGGCCGATAATAATGATACGTTAATCGAATTCCGTGTTTTACGGCAATGATACAGACAGACACACACGTGTAACACATTTCGTTTCATTAAGTCACGCTTAATTGAAGGCTCGTCCGATGTAAACGGTTCGATCCGACTCGTGGAATATCGCATGAATAATTAAACCTGAAACTATGTTGCTCGTGTGACGGATAAAAAGAAAAGGACAACCAGGTGGAGTAGTGGGGGAGGGGAACAGGTAGAAAAACAGTCGGAATGCTGGTCATTAATTATCATACAGTGATTAATCAGGATTGACGAAGATTGCACCATCCGCGATACGTATTTCGCGTCGGATGGTTCGCGGATGCGTTACCGCATTAATTCCTCGCGATACACGTGGAGAGTCACACTTCGATATCGCTTATTCCCTTGACTTTATCCCCCTCCCCGTGGTCTAGAACTGATAAATACCTAATGGACCAGGATCCCTCTTTCTCGACTTTTACCACGTGGATGGTAAAAGTGTCTTCGGCTATTTACACCTGTCAAGCGGCGTTTCATCACACGTTCGATGAATCTTCTTCGTTAACCGTCGTCCGCCTCGGGCGGATGGATTTTTGCGACGGGCAACCAGTCGTCGCGATTTTTCCTCGCGACTTCTAGTGGAAACTTCGAATCGTGTTTAGAAACATCCATTTAAGGATCTACTTGTGACATTGCACTGTGTTCTCTCGTCACGCGTCGGTCACTCGGTTCCGTCGAGCGACATGCAACGGGGTCGGCCTCGAATTTTATTTTTGGAACCGTTCGGGGGCGCGTGTCGGCCGACTGAAACGAACGACAGAAGTGGATTAATATTGTGGGATAAGCACACGCGAAAGTCACGTTTTTTGTGGGTTAATGTTCAGTATTTATGAAGGATTTTATTGGGCTTGAAAAAAATCGGTTGAGCTACTTCATTGGTATTATTAATTTAATGCGTTATGCATAAACACATAAAATCGACGGCTTATCTGTCGTAATCATAAATTACGAACGAAAACAAGAAATGGTTATTACGTTAACAGAAACTGACTGATCGATCGATGTGCTTGCCGCGTAGTGTTATAGGTCTGTTATGGTTCACGGAAGTGAATTTAAATGTGATTCAGTATGACAAAGTCTGGCTCGATCATATTAAAGAAGTAGTTCAATAATAATTATATGTCGTTTGATTGACACGAACTCGACACTGTATTCAGTGTACAAAAGGTCAAACTTCAACTCGTGTTTCTTCTATAAAAAAAATTGATGTTAATCCTTGCGTTCGATAAATTCGAAACTTGGTCTAAAATCGAATTCAGAAAATAGACTTACATATAGATTGATCGATAAGCGATATCGATCTTCGGTGCCGAGGAGTCTTAGAACACTCATCGATAATTTACTGTACATCAATAATACAGTTCAAGCAAGATTATACAACCCAATTAACAAATTTCCCGTCGAAATCCGCACGTATAAGTTCATTATCCCATGAAAGAACGCGATCGAAATTTTTTCCACCGATCGATTCGATCGGCAATCGCGTTGGTGTACACACATTACGAGTCCGCGAGAGCAGGCCGTTCCGTGGCCGGAAAAAACGCGGGTATTACACGCGTGGAAGGCGAGCAGAGATTACAGATAAGGGGGTGGCAAGAGGTGAAACGCATAAATAACGACGCACGGGGCCCCGGCGATACCGATCGTTTTCGACGGGGAACCGATCGGTTGCGCGGGTCGATCGAGCAGCTGAGGCCGCAGCTTGATCTAGCTCCAATCCCCGTGCCTCGTCTTATAAATCAGAGCCATGGGCCCCGCTAGAGTGGTGTCGGTATCTTTTCCAGAATGCGGCGGATTTCTTCGTTCCCGCCGCGGTTGCGCGAAAGAGAGAGAGAGAGAGAGAGAGAGAGAGAGAGAGAGAGAGAAAGAGAGGGATGAACAGAGAGAGAGGTCGCGCATAAATATTCAGCCTCGACAAGCCCGGTACACATGTACGCGTCTGAAGCCAACCTGGCCAAGAAGATCGCGCCCGCCGCCGCTTTTACCTCTTGGCCACTTCTGCGCTTCTATACACCCGAGCCACGTGTGCGGATGCACTTGTATGCACCTTAGGTTCCGCTCCGATCGATACCTGGCCGTTACGCGCGTCTTTCTCTATCTGACTCTCTGTTCCTATCTCCCTCTACGGCTTTTACATCGATTCGTTTCGAGCACACGAACCGGTCGGCAATGATCTGTTTCCCTATTGAATTATAATCCTGCTTTTGACAGAGCTAACGGGTAAAAATCGTGGCGGAGTAAAATGGGGGATATAGAGGTGAACGAGTGAGGAGATACAGTAATGTCTCGATGAGTGCGACAAACTCGGATTCAGCCGTGACTCTGCTTAGCTTCTGTTTACTCTGTTCTGATTGGTTCCAAAGGGGGACCCCCTAGTGGTCGGAATAACGTGATAATTAGATTGCGGATTTTTATGCAAAATTACAGTTTTCCAACGTAATTTTTGACAACAGCAAAAACAAATTTTTTCTCTTTTAAAATTGGACGCGAGTTCGTCCCAAGAAGAGAGTCTTCTGAAATTTCCGCCTGAAAAGGTACATTATAGACCACACATAAAAATGACATGCACTCCCGAAGACTTTTTTTACGACAGAATTTTCTGTATTAACGTATTCATTTATGAGAATTTATGTGAATCTGAACGTTACAGCATTGATTAGCATTCATTGATACGGTTTAAACGGTGAGTGCAATTCCTACATTCTGACTTTTATTTGATAGATCGTTTCCTGCATAAAAGAAAAAAAAACGTAGATCCACGTTGATAGCCACGATGAACAATGAATTTTTCACGAATCCACGAGTTATATAATTCCCGGGGCGACTGAGCCAGCTACTTTGACACGTACTAGATCACTGGAGCACGACGTTCTGATATATATCCACGAATCGATGTCGATCGACGGTGCTCAATCGGTTCAGAGTCGTGTTCTAATCAGCGTTATGCGGGAACCATATTAGATCGGTATCGGCGAAACCGGCGTGCAATTTACACGTTTCCCTCGATCTTGCGTTCTCTTTCTCCCCGTTTTCCTCCCCGCGATTCTTGTCCTCCGTGTAATTTGTACCGGCTAATGATCTATACACCGCCTCGAGCGACTCCAGTCTACTTCTAAACATTCACTAATTTTTCCAAACCCTTTTCAATCACTCGTTTTTTTTTTTTTTGACGTGTATACGTTCGACCGCGGAAACATTAAACGTGACTTGACTATGCATTCGATTTTGAGATCGTTCATAAGTAGGCTGATGTTTATGCAATTTCACGATTTTATGGACAATTCTACGAGAATCGCTGTCAAGGAAGAATCCTGGTTACAATCTCACGCGTTCTGCAACTTTTATAGGATCCATAAATAATATATTATTAATAAATATAATCCATTATAATTATAATATAGTGTGGCTGTATGGAAAAACGCCGCGATTTGAGTTTTTGCTTTAATTGAGCTGTAGAATATAGAAATTATATATTTATCAGAAGAGATTGTATGAAAAGAAATTTTGTACGTTCAAAAAAATAATACAATATTTAATTCATTTGTATTAGGGAAAACAACGTTTACTAGTATCTTTCTTTTGTGATCGCTTTTTATTTTCTGTTTCCATTAATCCACTTATACTGTAACATATTTTGTCTAAAATCCAAACGAACCACTCATGGTGAAAAAGAGGCACACTTCGTATGCAACAGTCTGATAGTATACCTTTTACTTTCCGCGACGGTGCGTATGACCGGTATCACCGGCGTTCCAGAAACCAGAATAAGAGCATCGCGAGGGAATTATCACCTAGCCGTACCACTATGACGTAATTATCGCTCCTGAAGCCGTGTTAATCGCGGGGACGAGGCACGGAAAGGCTTGCAAGAACGTTTTTCCGTCCATGGTTTACGATCGTACGGCAAGAAAATTACGATCGAAAAACGTGGAGGACATTTCAATCAAGGATCATCGAAAAACAAGGAGGACACATGTTTCAGTGTTACCACGAATCGAGGAAAGAATTTATTACAATACACGTGGCTGCTAAAACGTAGGCGGTACTCGAAGGCTTTCGCCGGTGTGGCGAGTATACACGTCTTGGCTTTCACCAGCGGAAGAGGATCACAATGGCCGAACGGGTTCCCGTGTAATTTTCTCAGGAAAAAAATCCCCTTTGGAACATGATGTTCCACGGTGAAGTTTGTGGATCTCGCTGATCTTATACGTTTTTTAACTCAACGCCATTGGGAGCTTGGTTAATGAAGATCAAAAAATCCCTCTAAATCGAGGACTTGCCTAGCAAAGTGATCTATTCCTATTGCTCATACGAAATAGTGCTCAAGACTGTATAGTGACGGAAGTGTATCGATTCGATGCTCGATGACGTTATATCGAACGTGTGGCCGGTCACGCCGCTTTGATATACATATAGACCCCGAGCTAGCGAGGAAGTTGCGAGAGACTTGGAGTGAACAGAACGCATTAGAAACAAATGAAAAATTTACGACAGACCTTTCGCGGACTTGATGCGTCGTTTACGAATTAATCGGTCTCTAGCTATTCCTGGTCTGCGAGACGAGCACAGGTAAGTCATGGTGTACGAGCTACGTAATCCTCGTTTAGCAAAAAACGGGAGTGAAGTGCACCGTCCGGCTGTAAATCGTGTTCCTGACGAAACGGTGTGTATAGATGCTTGTGTGTGCAACAATAATTTAAAAACAGTCCTAGTTGGATGGAAAAGTTGAACCCAGATTGACGAGTATCGATTCGGGGAGACGTAGGAAAAGAAAAGTGACGGTGCTGACTTCGTGATCAATAATGCTGAGAACATTTCATATCCATTATAACGACTACTTTACCTATTGCGTGTACAATGAGGATAGTAAGCCGTGACACCAAGAACGAAGAGAAGCTTTACTTTCTTAATCGTTCCAATTCGAAATAAACAGAGTAACCATTTCGTTGCAACAGATTCCAACGTGAACCTTGCAGACGACACATACCCTAACTGTAATTGAGTCTACGAACAGGAATACTTCTCGTTAACGATTGTGAGTTACACGAAAGCAATGTACATATTGCTGGTAGATGTGTCAGCATAGTCTACTTATGCAGCTGCAATGGCGTAAAAACTGCGTTTAAAAGAAACTACAGTTAAACTTTTAAATTTACCAAGGTTATTTGCCGTTGAATCCTATAGAAGCCCTAATGTTGCTATCAAATTCCTATTTGACTCTAAGTTATATTGATCCGAAAAAATCGATATCTGCACATACGTGAACAGTCTAAAGGTGCGTATCCATTTGTTGCGTATCATCGTATTGGTTCGCCCCTTAAAGTCGCGTCATAGCCGATAAAAAATTTCCTTGAGAGACGCCCCTCGAGTTCTAAGAGTTAGAGCAATACATCGTTTGAACGCCTATAGACGCCAGCAGCATACTTTCAATAAAATTTCTAAACGACCATAGGCGTCAATACCAGCTATTATACTGTCTTTGTCGAGAATCATTCGCGAGATTCAAGCAAACAGGACCGACAGAAACAACTTGCGCGGTAATCCTGAGAGAAACGGCGTTCTCCCGATCCGGGTCCAGCATGGCCTGGCAAGATTGAGTTATAAAACGCTAAACGGCGTAGATCGGCCGCGTGTTTAGCAGGAAATAAAGGCGTGCAAATTGCCCCGCGACTCGTTTCGCGGGAACGTGAAACCGTCGCCGCGTGTATGCTCTCGCTTCGCAAACGACCAGGAAGGTAACGGATCGCTCGGAGTGTGTTATGGTGATCGGACGTATCGTTCTGCCAGACGATTTAACGAGCAGTTAACGGGTGCTCGGTTAATTACGCGCTGCCAATATTGTAATCGAGTCACCGTTTCGGATTAACGACTCAATAGATCGAACGAGACTTCTAGCAGTTTATCGAACGCCTAATCAACATGGGCCCAATTCGACGGAGCACTACGGGGACCAGGGATCCTTGGGTTTATGCTAAACAATCGAATGTGGACTTCTGTTTGGGTCTGTAATCGGCAGACACCGATGACAACCTGCTTCCTGTGGCTACTTGCGTAACACTGACAATGGGGTATTGGTACCGGAAGTGCAAAGGGACAGATACGTATTGAGCCTTGCGTTTACACCTTTTAACGCGTTCGCGTGGATTGTGGAATTAGAGGAGAAATATTCACTTCTTGCGTGGGTATCGATGTGTTTCAATGAAACAGTTATGAATAGTAATAACGAGAAATTTTAACGCGATGATGTTGAATTATTATTTTCCCGGGGGAACCTAGGGAACAATACATAGGGCATTCTAAATTAAATTAAGAGGTGAAAAGTACATGTAGCTCAAAATGAAAATTAAATTTATAGTATGATGAAATCTGCTTGTGTGGACATGAGAAACTGTGCGAGTTGCTGTCCCTCTTTTTGGAGAGGCAGAGAAACACGGTATTTTTCGAGAGGGGGTGCGGACAGGGATCGATTTTCGTCACCTAATAACGACGGTTTTTGCACATTTGCAGCCTAATAGAAAATTAGTATCGTCTTACTGCGGCAGTTTTTGAAAGCGGCGAGCCCACAAGACTGCGCCTAAACACGAAAAGCAGTATATAACGTCTATAGGTATATGGGATGTGCTGAGGTACGCCCACGATGGTCCTGCCAGTGTTTCTCAATACACCAGAAAATACGAACAAAGTCGTTTTTACGCTTTCAAAGTAAATGTAACCTGTTTTACAGATTATCAAATATAAAATAATTACCGAATCTCAAAATTTCAGTTTCTTCACCTTTCATCGACAAAAAAATGAAATTAAACACATTTCTACTGGACACATTTAAGGGTGGTTATTCGCTGTTAAAAGAATTAATTTCGTCACGGATCATCATAAACATAAGAAATTTCCATTCTACGTATAAAGTTGAAGTTAGAAATAAATTCAACAGTATTAAATATCTTGTACTTTCTGAACCCGACAAATTTATATTTTACTAATTTCAAAACATAAGTCTGAAGCATGAACAAACGATAATAATAAAGTTCAAGTATTTCGACGAAGTTACAATATCATAGAGATCGATTCATAAAAAATTTACTTTCGTTACTGTCACTTTCATTACGGTCCATTAATAAAAATCAGTATAGCAGTACAGAAATCACGATGATTAATTCAACGATCCGAGAAGTATACCAGTTCCGGCCAATCGAAGCGAAGAGTGTTAAGTACCACTGTGCGCCGTGAATTTTCGAGGGTAGGAGGTGGGGAGGAGAAAGAGAGGCTTGATGCACAGCCTGATTTTTGGCAAGAAGGAACCTCCTCCTTCGTCATCGGTACGAGTTTTAATGCGTTTTACGGCCCCGGCTAAAAACCCATTAAGAGCCCGTCGGCGGATGGGAGGACAAATGCCCCCTTCCTCCAAGGACGCGCGCTGAAAATTATTTCCTCGACCTTTCTGCAACAATGAAAGTGTTTGAACCGTTTCTAACAGTTCCCATATATACACACAGGTATTTTACATACCAGTGAATCGACTCTTTAGGGTTAGATGAACTAAAAACTATCCCACCTTTTGCTTAGCTTTTTATGCATGGTTTGATATATTTTAACCCACCTAGAAAAGTTGAAGTTACTCATACTCATGCAGTTTAATATTTTATTTCTATATAATTTCCTTTTATATTAAAAAAAATTCTGTGCAACTAGGGTTTTTGTTTTCTTTAAAATCGTGCGCCTCGAAGAGTTAATCATCGAGGAATTAATTCCTGTCAAGGGTTGCTTTGACGAGAGCTCGGCCATCGGAACGACACCGGGGTGAAATTAACAAGAATTACTACGGTCTCTCGAGCCCAGGGGAACGTAATTTATCGACGCGGAAAGTAAATCGAACGACGACGCAACGATTATTCGGCAACAGTTGGCGACCAGCAACTGGCTGTGCCGGCTGGTGCCCGCACTTCTCTCGTCCTTCTTGAAACATCATGGAAATGGGGTTCGCGTGCCCGACGAAACCTTCGCCGCACACTCGAGCCCCGAACCTCTAGACGTCGTCGTGCGTCAGGAAATGGGTGAATTTATGACACGGACGACAGGGTATCGGATATCGAATGCAGGACAATTTTGTTACTCGATGATTATACATACATGAGGGTGGTGATTATTTAACCATTTGCCGTAACTCGACGATATTTGTTACATCGGTTATGGAAATTCAGAAAATTACATGTTTAGTGTAACATCATTCAGTGTACAGTAAACCCTTGATGAGTGTTCGAAATAGAGCTGTTGTCGATGAATGTTCGTGATAGAGTTTGGAACTCGAAAGCCAATGATATTCGTTTCAGCAGTGAGTGTCAAATCAGACGATAATATGTTCATTAATAATACTCAACTCTTAGGAGAAAGGAATAGTCAGATCAGTAACCTAAAAATCGACCAGACAAGATTGCTCCTTTCTATGTTACATTCAAGTACGTATTTCAAGACGATAAGATTATTAAATTCATTGGTCTCTCGAATTATGGTATGTTGTTCTTCGAGGACATTGAAGTCTCAATTCCACTCGGAATCACGGGCAAACGATTGATCGTGAGAATGAAATTGTTTTGATCGTCGAAATTGATTTCATTGAAATGCAAACACAGTGTGTCTCGCGTAGCGATGCGTGATATTAAGCATAAAATTTTTTTTATCTCTGTCATATACGTACTCACCGCCGATCCAGATACGTGGGCAGACTGTGCACGACACGTAGCGCGTAGGAAGTGCGTGTTACCCACGCACACGACACGTATAATATACTCTTGCGTTGCTCTAGAAGATAGATCTGCGACGTTCTTTCGCTCGTCCCTCTCTCGAAACGACAAAAATAACAATATTCATAATTAATCTGTATATTCATTATGCAACTACCACGTGGAATCGATACAGTTTTACGCTATTCATCTAATAATTATAACGTTTCGAACATCGTTCTAATTTCCCAGCGCACGTTCTTTACACGTGTAAATCTCACAAGTTGGTTTTTTCCAAATTTCCATCTATTATCGGTCACTATTAAATCGATTAACATTGACAAGGATAAAATGTAGAGGAAGGTGGACGATAAATCGGTAATTTATGTGATAAAAACATTATGTTTTTCCAAATAAAAATTGTCAGATTATCATGAGAATAAGTGATTCCCAGAAAGGAGGCCGATGAAAATTGAATATACGACTATACAACACGCCCATCTGCAATCTCAGACGCAACAAATTAATAATTAGAGCCCCGATTGAGTTGCTCACTGAACATATGCAAATTACGACGATTATGTATATTAACTCTTCACTTGCCCGCGCAGATATAATCAATCTTACCGGCAGCGAACGTTTCCGTATCACCGTGGAATCAATCATCCCGATACGAGGGAGTAAAAATTCGGTCATTGTGTTGAAAGATTTCAGTTTGCTCGATCGTTATTGATCGTGAGAACTCGATCATTGGTTAATGCTGATCCATTCAAGTGAGAGAAAGAAGAATAATGGAAATCATTGCAGAAGTTTAGACCCTTTCGTAAAATGTGTATGCACACTAACTTGATATACTTTCAAAATAGTATTAGAACATAATTGATTCAATACTCTCCCGATTCCCCTGGATTTCGAGTAGTATTCGCTGACGGAAAAACAAAGGAACAGTGGCCACCGTTCGCCACGGAGTTCTGTCGGATGCTGTCGTCGTTTATTACAAGCGAAATCCGCGCGCTTTTCTGCCCGGGCGTTTTGCTACACGCGTGTACACGCGCGCGCGTCTACTGGTGTGTCCATGTACCGTAAACAAGTTTTATCCATCCGCCGGGATAAAATAAATAAATGGCGCTCGTGATGCAGTCCCCGGGGCCCGGTTGCTGCCTTCCTCTCGAGCGGCGCATACCGGGTGTTCACATCCGTGAAAACAGGCTTCGTAAATATGCACGTTTTATGCATCAATACCGGAGCGCTCGCCCATTGCTCCTTCTATTCCCCCCCTCGTGAATCGCGCGTTCTGTCTCTCTTTTCCGTCTTCGTCTGACGCACCGCGGAGGGGTTGAGGAAAGGTGGATGCGTACCTGGGGTAGGAAGGGATTGGGCAACGAGTCATGTATAATTCACGATGGTGTATAAGGTACTAGTCTCGAATCGATGGATCCTAACACTATTTTCCTTGGAATAATTGCGAGGAGACGGAACAACCTGGACTGTTCAACGGCCGACGATTTTATTCTGAATGTAATTTCATGTCAGGGATCGACAATTATGACAGCAGTGATTTGATCATGACTTAGCCTCAATCCCCATAATTTAGCCCAGTTCACAAAAATAATCACATCGTGCTAATCAGGACCTCATTAGATTTACTTTCAGCGAGACTTTCATTATCACAGCGCCTGAATCTCCACGACACATCTGTGTCCTGTCCCTCTCTTCGTTCTTTTTTTTTTTTCTTCAACGTTACTCTCTGTCTTATGCCGTGGCCGATAACTATTCATAAGCGAAATTACACTGGATGACGTTATATCAGTTTCGTGGTAGTCGTGTTTCTGTCAAAGTGTCGACAAGCCACTTAAAAACGTCCCCTGGTTCACTCACAGGAGGCCGCCGCGCAAAATGTGAGAGTAAACTAGATATTAATGCGGAGTCGTTGCACGTCGAGGGGGAGTGGACCATTATGAATTACTCGGGCCATGTATATGTATGAGTAAGACCTATGCATATTCATAAAATAATCTCTTGACCCCGCGAGATCGGAGGCAGATTGTGTGGCCGTGGCGGCGTGCGAAGAGGAATCGCACTGTTAAACGCGGGACCGCGCTCTGGATCTTCGATTTCTGTCTTCTGGACGCCGGAATATCTGTTCCAAACACGATCGAATCTTCGATTTCTGTTTTTTAGACACCAAAACCTGCTAAACACGATCCAACCTTCGATTTCTGTTTCGTAAACACCAAAACCTACTCTAAACAAGATTGAATCTTCGATTTCCGAATTCTAGACATCAAGATCCATTCTCAACAAAATTGAGTCTTCGATTTCTATCTTGTAAACACCAAAATCTGTCCTAAAGAATATTGAATCATCGATTTCTATCCTGTAGGTAAGGAAATCTATTCTCAAAAAATTGAATCATCAATTTTTGGCCAGTTAAAATCTACCAGTAACTAAATAAATATCAGTGACATGAAAAGTGTACCTGGAATCGTGAGAATCGTCCAATGTGGGCAGGCTAACGACAAAATCGGCGCTAGTTGCCCGAACGGGGCAAAGACTTTTCCCCAGGTTCTTTGCGGGCAGAAATCGCTTTTCTTAACTCAATTACAATGCCGGTGGCTTTAATGACGCCCGTAATTACACCGGCAATGTCAAAGTTAATTAAACTTGTCGGATCGCTATCTCGCTTTCATGCCGTGTCCGTTCGACGCGATTCTTTAAAAGCGACCAGACTTCGCGCGAACTTCGCTCGGACGACGAGACGCGAGGAAGAAAAAAACAAATAGAGGAAAGCTTTCGGGGCGGCTGAGAATGGCACCGGATTCCCGTGTCGATTCCCTTTTCGGGGGTTCCAACTTAATCCAACGATTGACGATTTATGGACGTACTTTTAAAGGAACGGAGGAAAGTCGACGGGGATAGACTCAGAGGAAAGAGAAATTGGAATATCGTTCTTGCTAGAATTAAATTTGTAACTGAACATTATTCGATTTTATAATTTGATTTTCCTGTTGTATACGATAAACATATTTACTGAAAAAAAAACGATGGAAAATGGCATACACGTGGATCGAAACGTCAAGGAGACTACTGACTTTCACACACCTGAGGCAAATTCAGTAAGAAAGTTATACTTTGTCGATTACATTAACTTTTTTTTCTCGTGACTAATTAATCGCTCGTATGACTCGATGGTTCACCTGTGAATGGAGAATCGAGTGAAGGTATCCAGGGCAATTTAATAAATTAACGCGTTTAAAGATCAACGGTAATAAATATATAACATATTTATAGGTCGAAAGTCAAATTGACACTATTGCTATCAATTGCACGCAATCGTATCGCATTAATATTAAACGTTACCGAGAAAGGGAACACGGTGAACGCGTGAAAGAAAAATGTCAGCTAGCTCAAAGTTCACATGTGACGTCCGTTATCTGGCAAAAATCGATCGATATTTATTCATTCATTAATGAACATCCGCCAGAGACAAAAAAAGTCGAATAAAATATATATAAAAAGTACGTTTAATTACGGAATTATCATTCTCGCCGGACCTTCGCCTGGTCTACATCTAACTGTTTACCAATCGAGACCAACTTTTACGAGATTCCCAGTTCACCTAATTGTTTGATATTGAACTGATCGAGGCAAAGGTCGATTCTAACCGATCCCTCCATTAAATCTGAGGAGAACGTACCTTCTGGTTCTATCGATTCAGTGATACAGTAAATCGTTGATGAGTATTCGAAGGCTTCTTGGCTCTGACAAGGAAAAGTGCCCAGATATAACGCAGACTTTTCTACCAGGTTTATTACAATGATAGAGCTTGGAATTCTGAAGCCAATGATATTTGTTCAGTTCCTAGAAACTTTTGAGCACTCATCGAGGATTTACTATACTGACCGATTTCAGTTGATTTCTCGGTTGGATCAGGGAGCAATGACCTTATCAGTTAAATCTCGAATCAACGGTCGAATGAAAACCCAACCGATCCCGGTGGATTCCGAAGCTCGTTTGCGTTTACCTGTACACGCAGGTATCAATGAACGCGAATCAAGCGTGGACGGAGTTGCTCGCGCGCGCGCGAAACGAGCGACGGTCAGCACGATTTTAATCGACAGGTCGTAACGAGGCGGCCCTCATTAGCCGGCTGGCCCCTTACGACTTTGATAATTACCCGCGGCGCAACCGGCCCCGCGGAATAATATATCTCGTCGGATCGGCCGCATCTTGCCCCGGACACGGAAGAGATCTCGAACACCACCCATTCCATTCGTAGGCATTCGCGTACACACGAGGGATTCCAGTCGATTATTTTCCTATTATGCGCTGTTAAACGTTCACGGGGCGAAACGGTGTCTGTACGGTAAGAGGCAATTAATTGAACAGCGAGAACAGGATTAATGGGATTAATCGGGGAACGGACGGATTGAGCCGTGAATCATTGACTGAAGGGTAGAGCGTGGAGCCTTATGCAAATATCGTTATTTGAAGATTTATCTGTGAGAACCAGACATATAGAAAAGCGTATTTATACATATAAATGGTATATTATATATTATTCGATGTCTTATGGAGAATTAATTTTCCAATTAACGATGGAAAAAATCTTTTTAAAAGAGGCAAAATTTCCATGGCATAGTGCTACACACTACTCAACATACATGTGTGTATTATATTCCTGTTAGAGGAACAATGTCGACTTCATTATTTCTATTTGGCGGGGAGGGTGGAACAATATCTCTCAAAAATATATTTGTGAGGTGTCGAAACGATTCACGGTGCACCGTAAAAGTTTTGAAGCGGTCCAGAGTTTCAAACTCTCATAGAGCCTTCACTGTATTATAATAATGCGCGAGGTCAGAAGGAAGAAAAAGAGGAACCACCATAATTTTTACAGTCCAAGCTCCCCCCCTGGGGAAGGGGGGTGGAGAAGGGGTTGGAAACCCGCGATTTTACGTTCTCTGGACGCGCGAGTCCGCTCGTTTCCAGCCGTTGCATGGAAATCCGGGGGCCGCCTTTACAGCCCCGTTGCTGGTCGCTAAGTTACGGGGAGGTACGTTTATGGTTTCTCTTGACCGTCGGGGACTCAAACGCTCCGTTCGAGTCCGACACCGCCCATTCCAGGCGCGATGCGACCGCGGTGTTCGACGAGGAAGACACCTGATCGCCGTTAGAGGAGGTCCGACCGCACCGCGCGGAGAGCTCGTGAAAAGTGGCCTGGAAACGAGCGGACTACGGCGCATCCGCCGGTGAACACGTTGAAATTAACGAGCCACGGACGTGCACCGCACGCTCGGGAATTATATCTTCGGGGTGGGTGTTTTTTCCCCACCTATCCCTCTCGCGCGCGCGCACGCTGGCTACTTAACCACCGGTGGAGAGAGAATGGGATGTGGGTAGAAACTTGGTAAACCACGGGGAGGCCTTATCCCGCAGGTGGCCGCCATTTTTTTTTCTGTCGAACGACATTGACGTCGTTTGTGATAGAGGATAGTTGCTTATTTTTGTCCACTTTTTTCTCTCTTACACAAGCATAGAACATCGCAGGATGCAAAGAGGAAAAAAGACAAGCATTATAGGTAGATTGTGGTGTGGTGTATTACTCGTATTGAAAAAATGTATGATAAATGTAATATCTTAAAAAAACTAAACTAATAACTCCGGTCCATTCCAGGCAACTGGTTTCCTAGTTTGGACCACCGGTTTCCTAGATTGGACCGCTCCTAAAAAACAATAAAATTAAATCTACAATTTAAACAAAACTGTTCAGGACATTGAAAAAAATATCGAACGGTGCACGTGCTGTATTAGTAGGTACGTTTTTTTAGTGGGTTTCACATCTTCCATATTTTCGTATTGTCGCCATTTTGAATTTGAATAAAAATAAAAATTCAACAAAAAAAAAACTTTTCGAGGTTTCGTTTTTGAGTTACGAACAGTTGAAAGTTTTGACTAAAAACTCCTGAAGACAGCGCGTACATTGGTGTCTAACGAGAAAATATACACTGTTACCTGGTACTTGAGAAATTGATGTTTAACATCTTACACTCGATCCTGGACTATCTTGCGATACTTCTTGAAAGAGCACATGCGAATTGTTACCAGACATTAAACCTGGTCACTCGTTCAAATCCACAAGAAAAACCACAGTATACACACGTTAAATAAATGAATTTAAACTGAAATAAAACGCACTATAATAAATAAATTAATACTATTTCGCGTCGACTAGATCTGTTCGCGTTGACTGCTGCGATTGAACTGAGGAAATGTTCTTAAAATTCGAGTCGAAATAGTACAACAAAGGAGATACCTGGTACCAAGGACGATACCTTAAGGACAAATGAAGACGGGGTGGTCGAACGGCTGAAAACAAATGGAGATATGATACAGGTCAGGCATCCTGTTCTTTGTCAAGTAAGGGTGTATGTTTTTTTTTCAGGCGACGCCTACGTATACGTCGCGAATTTTCGTACGTTTACCGTCATAACGTTAACCGCCATTGTCATAAACACATATGTGAACAACTATTCTTTAGTTCAGTCTACAGCCATAACGATCGATAGTCCAAAAATAATTTTCTAATATTTGCCTGATAAACAAAACCTATGGAGTCTGTATCGATAAGAGATTTTTCATAATTTTAACGAAGCCAACTGTATTGGATATTGGAATTATGGACGTCGATATGGGCTGGATGCAACATGGATCGTGTGCTCCAAACCGTGAAGGTTTCGACTCAACGATGCCTCCTCGAATACCATACAGCTCCCAGTCATCCGCGTTCTCCTTTTTCCAGGCGGATCGTTCCATGCTCCGATTGGCCGGAACACGATAGCTCCGTGTCACGGCGAAATTAAGCGTGCTTTTAACGCAGACCCGCATTTGAGGGACCCCCTCGACCAGCTCTCGCCCTGCGCTGGCAATCGATCCTCGTCCAATACCGTCGGAGCTAACCAGTCCTCGATGACGGCCAAGCATGGCGTATGGTTTCAACATCCTCCATTTTCTTCAATCGCGTTTACCTCAGCTTTCGATAACAAAAACAAAATACTATCTCATTATTAAGCAATTTCTCGTTGTATACCAACTATTTAGCCACAGAATAAAAACCAAAATATCCGAAGAAATGATTTTCAAAAAATTGAAGGTGACCTTGAAAAATCATGAAAAAAAAAAGAGTTGACAAAAAATTTTCGATAATCACGTTAACGCTCTCTTGAAACCATGCAATACCTGATAAATACATTTTCGATCGGACTGCTTATCACGATTCGTGGTTCACCCTGTATAGTTTCCATTAAGAAAATTTACCTATTGACTTAATTTCGTTAACTCTTTGTTTACATCATTGTAAGACAATTTCTATCCGTTTACAACTCCTTAACCCTTTACCGTCAATCATATTTGGATCCTAGAGCCCTTCTACTGGGCGGAGTCTCAAAGACTCCACCTAGGCCATAGAGGGGTTAAAAGACCATTTCCGTTATTCGATTATTATCCACAAACTTGTACTTCATAGACCGTGAAAATTTACTAAAACATTCCATAAACTTCTCTCCGCACAAAATGAACTATTAATAAACAGCCGAAAAGCAAACTTCGGGGTGAGTGGCGCGACCACGGTCACAGCTCGCCGATCCAATTACGAAAGACAATAAATTCTATGCATCGGGCGAGCGGATACGCACGCTCACACGCTCCCAAGGCGCGCAGACGAATGGCCGGGGTGGCAGAACGAATTTAATGCCACGTCGTCGGACACGCTGGCCGCTTTCCCCGGCGGAGACACACAGCGGTTCGGGAACAGTTTCGTGGGTAGTCTGCAGGACCTACCCTTCCGGACGACAGACGACCAACGGAACAGGGACCTGCGGGGCATCGATGCGTACGAAAAAGCGCGCGCATGTCCGCCAAACGGCACCGCCGCGCTGGCCAAGCCGGCCAGGGGCATTAGGGAAATATTCAAATGGACCCTGGTGCAGGCCCCATTGTTATTCTACCGTGAAAACGGCCGACGTTGTTACCTTTTATTAGTGTAATTTGTCCTATTAACCACCGTATTCCCAGCCACCACCTTATAACGGCCTTTCCGCGGCCTGGAATCAGATGGCTTCAGAGTCGTTTGTTTAAAGTTTAGACCAGGCGTCGGCAACTTATGACCCGCGGGTCACCAAATGACCGATTTGATCATTTCAAGTGACCCGAATAAAGTATAATATATAAAAATACATTATAAAACATCAACATAAACATTTCTGAAAACTAGTAGCATTATTAAGGATCTGGCATTCATTCTGGGCGCGGTTGTTTCGCTGTCCAGTCATTGTTTCTCGGACCGTCCGATGGGAAATTACTCGTTGTCGCCGGGGATCGTCCAGTTACCATTGGTGAATAGTATTCGTAGGTAAAAGAGGTTCGAACGGACGAGGGGCCCACGCCTCGATGAAAGTTCTCCACGGTGTCTGACTCACCGATTGAGATTAATGAACGTGCGCCTTATAGGCGCCGGGAAAACGACGCTTCTTAAGGTCGTTGTGCATTGTCTTGCGCGAAAATCGTGCCTTTCAGAGCTACTTTAATGGCCATCTAGGTTCCCGCGGAAAGGGGACGGGAGGGGGAGGCTCTCTGTACGTAGCCTTCAGTGAGAAGCTTCGAGTTATGGTTATCTGGAAATAGTTTAGCCTGCTCGATGGAATTAGCATTCTCGATCCTCTATTTTTGAGAAACATCACTAGGAATGTTATAGACCTAGTGGGCCAATTCAAATGCCAATGATATACCCTATTATGGGATCTTCTCACTGAAATAAAAACTGATGATACGTTGATAAGCTGGCTATCGGGGACTTCAGATTCCCCGCCCTCCATTGAATTTCGTACACGAGGGACCGTTCAACTTCCGTCCCACGCGTCGACAACGCGTGGAAAAAGGCCCAGAGAAAGGGAAAGGGGTCCTAAACCACCCAAGCAAAGGCGGGTGCACGTAAATACACATACACGGAGCATCATAGTTAGCTACGGTGATCGTACCGTCGCGATACGATCTCTCACTGCCTCCTTCCTCCTTCTCCTACTCTTCTTCTTCCTTCTTCTCCTTCGTCCTCGTCTTCTTCTTGCGCCTCCGCGCGGCCAAGGGGATTGCGTAACATCACCTTGCCGCTAAACGTGAAACAATGCTCTCGCGTGAGACAGCGCGAGGTGGCGGAGATACGCGATCTTCCCGGTGCCTAACTCCTGAAGCGGAGTACCGAACACAAGTGGGAGAACCCCGATGTGTACGCTGCGCGGCGCTCTTTTCACGGAGGAACACTAATGATTCACGGCTAGGCAGAACCCGCGACGGACCACGGCCACCAGCGACATTTCCAGCTAACCGATCCGTGACAAACGAAGTGGACACGCTGCTGGCTCGTTGCTGTCGCTGGTTTACACTCGATCGAATTAATTGATTTGCTTCACTCGAGTTAACCCGAGGAGATTAACAGCTGAGAAGCTTGGGTTGGAAACGAGGCTCGAGGTTGAAATTATTCAACTCGGGTGCTAACTTTTATCTTAAATCTCTCGATCTGTTCGATAAACTGTTGCGTTACTCGAATGAAACTCTAAGCTAAAATCGAATTAGGGAAATATTCTTACTGATGTCAAAGTTAATTTACAAGTTTTTCTGATAAAGAGTACAATTCAAAGTTTGGATCAAATTGACAGGGAACGAGGGTTAAACCCTTCGTAACATAATTCCTGGTAGAAAGATATCATTTACACGCGCTTTAAATACATTACTATTGTGTACTGTAGAAATTATTTACAGTCACATTGAAGATGACTATGTCTGAAGAGAATATTAGAATGAAAATGTTTGAAAGGGTCCGACTAGGACATTATATCTATGACGGTCTCCGAAGAGGAATAATCTTACGATCGATGGATCAGCAGTAGGTGATTCGATCATCGTTTGTGTCTCAAACATGTCACGATGAATCGTTCCTCGAACGAAAAAGTCCCGATTAGAAATCGAGCGTGTTTCATCAGCGAGCAGGACGATATTTCATTTTCCCCCGTCGGTCGTCCTCCATCCGCCTGATTTGCCCCATTGTTTTCATCGTGTAGGCTCAATAGAATCAGCAAACAATTTATTACGCCTACACCCGGGGCGCATCTATACCCTTATCAACGATCTCTCGTTGCTCCTTGCAAACGATTGCTCCTTCAACTCGGGCCTCCGAGGAGCCAACAGCCGACGCTGACTCTTCGGGCAACAACACGAGTCGGTATATACCTACACTCCTTTCGCGTGAGCTCGCCGGCGAGCGCGTGCGTGCGTAAAAGCTGCGCGTGTAGGCGCAAACCCGCACGCCGTAGATTTCGCCGTTATGTGAACGGTGCAAAAAGCACGGAAAGAGGAAAAGAAAATTGGACGTGCTCGTGGTTGTCGGGAAATGAACGTTACCCTCGGCCATTATCATCCGTTTCAACGTCTTTACCTTGGTATAACTTCGATAATCTACCCTCCACTTTAATAGGTAATACTTTAAAAGCCAGTGAGAAATCAGGACCTATTTGTTAAACATGGTACATTAGAGAATACAGTGGAGTCCGTTTATAGCGACATTCAAGGGACAGAGAAATTATGTCGCTGTAAACGAATGTTTTTGTATGGGAACCGAGCTTACAAGGGAAGGCACGAAAATGTCCCCCTCCAATTTGATGAAACTTCACCCCTTAAAGCCCTCAGCCGATAAAAAAAATACGTATCCCTTATTTCAGCTACGAGATAACTCGTAGTTGAAACATTGCAAACATGCTGGATTATTTAAAAACCTCTACAAAATTTTGACATAAGATTAATATCACAGTATAATTTAAAACAAGACAAGCAATCTCTATTAATCAAACGCATATATTTTCAAAGATTTCTGACTTAAAAAACTGAAATTAAGCGTGTCTGACTACGTACTGCCTTTTCCACTGTGGCAGTCAACGTGTTAATAGCTCTTTATAGGGATTTGGGATTTACCAGGAACAAAGATTCCTAGGTATCTAAAGCTACAAACTACACCAGTACCCACTTTCCTTGAAAGTACACCATGGACCGTCTTCTAAAACCTAACAATCCATCGTTCCCCTCATTTCAAGACGAGTCCACGAACAAGTGAACAGTCGCGAATCTCAGGCAGCGGTAAACTTCAGGACGGCAAAACGGTACGACGAGTGTGTATGCATGCACGACCACGTAAGTGTTCATGCACACGGCAGCAGATTTCTGGGGCGATAAAATCCTGCGAGCGAGGAAGTCATGTCCCGTAACTATCTGGATGTACGGTCTCGCGGTTTTCGTGTGTGCACCCACTCGAAGGCCTTTACTAAAGACGCGGGATCTAGCCTAGCCATGACTGGATACGAGACCCGCGAGGAGGACATTTTCCACGAGAACGAACCGCGCCTTGCTAACCTGGCCGAGTAAAAGCGTAAAATTACCGTCTAAAATTGCCCTCTCCAGGCCCCCTCCCTCCCTCTTGCCATCGTTCCCCTCTGTCTTGCCCTCTTCAATATCCAGCTCGCGGAAACCGCTCGAAAATTGCACCTGCCCGCTAGACTCCATAGAGTACTTTGTATAATGATTGAACGTCTTATGGAACCTCTGCTTCATCCTGTTGCTAGTGAGTCGACTGACAGAAGAACTCGGGCGGGTGCACCGAACTCTAAAAATTTAGATTCAATGCTCTTCACAGAATTTACTTCCTCGTGTATACATATACCATAGTATATCTATTCTTGAATGTTTTTAGGGGATTCCAAACATCATTCAGTAGAATTTATAATAACCTTGAAGTCTCTACATTCTGTAGAGATGTGTCGTCTTCAATGATCCATAATTCTGTTTACATATCCCTATTTTGGAATATTTAAGGGATTCCAAGCATCAGTCCACGGAATTTATAATAATCCAGCTACCTGTGCAATCTATAGAGAAGTATCATCTTCATTACGTCCGATTTCATCCACACAAATGTCCACGGCAGAAAAAGACCGTCAGCCCCGAACAGGCCGAAAAAATGTATTTGTTTCCATATAGAGTTTCTTCGCGATGAATCTCCCCCAGCAAATCGAATCATGTAGAACCGTAATATAAATAATTTCATAGGCGAGTGCCCTCGAACGCGATGCTCGACGTGGCACCGCCGACTTTTTTTTCCAAGGGGCCGGACGTTCCCCGGGTACCGCAACATCTTCCGACGTTCCCCCTGGCGGTAAAAACCTCTGTGTATCGCCTTGTGGAAGAGACGGCCGCTGCCGCTGAAAGCTGCGGTCTTTCCTGGCTTCCATCGTCGGCCAGGATGTACGATGGAAAGTGCATGCGCGAGGTGCACGTGCATAATTTACCGTTCCGACGTCCGTCGGTCCGTAGGATCGCCCGGCACGAAACTGGAATAGGTCGGTGATAAATTTTCGTTTAACGAGCTGGATTCTTTTTTTTCTTCCTTCTTTCTGTCTCTCTCTCTCTTTCTTTCTCTCTCGCTTCTGTCCTTCTCCGCCGCGGCGAGTGCATCGATCAGATATCATCAAAATTCATAAGGCCGCGGCTCACGCGGCCCCGATAATCAGACGCTCGACGATAAGAATCGAAAGCAACGGCGGCAGGCAGCGTCGTCGCTCGCGTTTCAGCCAGGAATCCCGACCGAAGGAAACCAACACGCGGGTATTTAATTCACGGCGATCTTATCGCACGAGACTCCAAAGATCACCGCTTCGACCCGCACAGTGGGGGTAGAGGATCGCGCGAATTCCCCACCGCGAATCAGGTTACTGTACCGGCATCCAAGTACCACTGATCAAATGGAAATTTTTCCAACGATCCGCTGGGAAGCTGTATGTTAATCATAGCCGGGGATTTCCCGGATTAGGTAGCGGATATACGCGAATGCTTTCGGCGGAACGATAAGAATTTTATCTATCTATGCGTCACAGCTTTGGATCGGAATAATGCATATACAAGTCTGATGCACCTGAGATACGCTACGATACGACGCGTATCCTGGATAAACGAGAGTCCACTTTATCGTTCTACACTGGCTATGTCGTTCTCTCGCAAATCCTCCAACCAATCGGACGACTCGTTGTTTATTGATGAAAACACGATGTCTAGCTTATGGGTAGACTTTCTAGAATAGTTTGTTGATGATGTATACTTAGTGTACTGGTAAAACGATTCTTCGTGACCATTTTGTTAGAAATTATCCGTTGGTCTCTTGTCGATCCATTTCCGTTGATCCTCACAGAAGTCATCCGCTGGTCTCCCACTGATCCACATCTACCGAGTCTTCCATCTATCCAGAATATCACAGAACTCAATTCCTCACCGTAGACATCACCGAATCAAGCTTCAGCATCCCCTGGTGAAATACTATTCCATAGACATCACGTGCGCGAGCAACCAAAGGCTCATCGATCCAGAGGCAAGTTCAAAGCGCCAACAAGGGCAAAGAAACATCCAAGGCATTTCAATTTCTCCCGTCCCCTGTACGCGACCGCGTAACGACCGTGTTCCTGATAAAAGAAAACAGTCCGAGGCGGCTCGTTTATCAGCCGGTGTGTCCCGATATCTCAATCGGGTTTTCTTTTTTCCTCTCCCGTTGACGCGTTGTCGTCGGACGTGTTCACAAACGGGAGGATCGCGAGCGTGCGTCGGGCTTCGAAAGCGTGGTTTGCCCGGGCAGCCCATACGCATATGGACGGAGCTAGGTCATTCGCTACCATAGGCCGAGCACTGTACATGGCGGCACGGTGCTCCCAGGTTCCCGATTTCCGTAAAAGTCCAGAAACGCTCTCGCAGCCCATCGGACCGCGAACCCGTGCACGAGTGCTTCAAATGGCGTTTACTGTTTCCACGAACGAGAAAATAAAGAGGTCCCCCTTCCCGATACCCCTCCGACCGGTCGACCTATCCGTGGCCTGGGCTGCCCCTCGTTACAACGTGTCGTTTACATCTTAATCCGTGGTCTGGCTAACATCCCCCTCAGACCCGTCTGAGAGGCGGCTCGTTCGACTAGCCTAGCCGCCGCGGATACGACCTGGAAACGGTCCCGTCAGGTGCGATTCGAGGCGCGAAACGATCGCTGAAGCGAAACCCCCGAAGCTGCCGACACCACGATCTTATCGGACCAGTATTTCTACGCGTTTGTGGATACATACACCGCTTGGGGAGCGCTACTTGGTCACGGGGTTTACGATCGACGTGCTTGCATTATCCGTTTCTTTAGTGTACGATCGTCGATGGAGATAAAGACACGGGAGAGAAACTTCGTTGACCACCAAACTTGGTCTAACGACAAGTTGTACAGGGAGTTCGACAGCCGCTCAGGACGACAGATTTTTAGCCTGATGTTGGATTATTACTGCGTCAAAGCAAGTCGAAAAATCGTATCATACATATTGAAGACACTTCCATGAAGTTAGAAGCCCCTCTCATGAAATGAAGACTTTGGATTATTACTGCGTCAAAGCAAGTCGAAAAATCGTATCATACATATTGAAGACACTTCCATATATATGTACAAGCTAACATGTATCATCCTCATGGATCGTAGCTTAACTTCATTTAATATTTTGTTACAAGTACTGACTTACACCTTCAATGTAAAAGGTACTACATGTGTTGAAGTATTTAACGCAGCTTCTACCTGCGATACATAGCGCGTTCCTAGATCGAAGTGCTCGTAGAACAAAGAGGATACCTAGATATTTTTCTTTCGAGGAATATGTTGATCCACGGTTGTTGAAGACCAGCCGAGGCTCATTTTTCTATGTACGGCTGCAATTTAAACGTAGTCAGAACGCGAATGTAAACGTGACCGTGGCTTAGTGGGACGCTGACCACGGCGTAGGAACGACCCAGGGGACGAGGATCTACACCTCGATGAGCACAGCACGACATTCTCCTTGCCCCTTGCCGCCCGGTTCCCGGTGGTCTCTCGTTTTCTTCCTCCGCGGCCGCTACCAAGAAGAAGGTCCCTTCTCCATCTGTCTCTTTCCCTCCCTCCTTCCCCCTTTCCCCACCTTCGACCCCCTTCCCCGCTCCTCTTCCTTCCCTAGCGTCTCTTTCTCTCTCTCTCTTGTCCTGTCTCCGCTCATCGTCCTCGAGCGCGTCCACCACGATTGTCCGGTAAACCATGGTGCGGACCGCTCACCGTGACGAAGGTATCCACCTACAAACGAGGACTTATTTCGAGAGCAGCTCGTGGAAACTTGCGAATACGGACATGGGAATCGGTCGGGGTCCGCTCGACCCGCTTTATCGTTGATTACGACAATCACGGGTATACCCGAAACGACGGAGCTCTTGATCACGGGGTTCTTCGTTAACGTGTCCTTTCAGCAGTTTCACTTTTTCCTTTTTCTGGTAGCGACTAGCTTGATGTATTGTTACTGTCTTTTGATTCAAAGACATGCTGAGACATTGTGAATCTTCGGATCGTGTTGACGTGGTTTTCGCTACCTGGCTATTCTTTGATGAATTAGGGTACCGTTCAGGAGATGGGATTAGGGGATCTTCTATGAGACTAGGATCGAGGACCTATCTCCTAGAGGATATGTTTACCTTCCGAATATATAGGAAGCAGAGATGGGCACAATTTTATTCGAATAATATATAGTGAGAAAGCATTAAATTATGAACTTTAAATTCACCCTTTAAGAATAGTTTACGGTAGATATGTAAAATTCTCTGCGCGTTCTTAGGGTCAAGGCGTCATCCAAGGGGTACCACGATCCTTCATGAATTTCTTACCACGATCTACTATCAGTACTTCCCTGAATAATATACTGGAAGCATATTTATCACTACCCTCCTGGCTGATGAATGCATGAGATACAAAGTTTTTGAGCGACAGTGCGGGGCGAGTGAAAGTCTCGGGAAGCACGGTATAATCGGGATCTGATTCGGTGAAACGGCAGCCCTGTACGCCGGATATTATTCTTTTACCACGATCTAACGAGGTTCAGCGAGCAAGGAGGTACATACTACCTGTATACCCGCCGCGGAGGATGGCGCGAAGCGATGCGAGGCATGCTGGAAGTCAGGATCAGTTCCTATGCATGCGATTGCATGCGGATGAATAGGGCCTTTGTGTCTTGCGAACGACAGCCGAGTACGATATACAATAACGGTTCCCTAAGATTTCTCACGTAACGCAAGGATCTGCTGGTGCTGCCCAGAGAAAGAGAAAGATGTGGTTCAACGTTTTGTTCCGATCTGCATTTTATCGGGACGCCGCGTAAAACGAGTAACGGGACTTCAGTTGAAATTTTAATATTCGGTAATTAAAACTCACGTCACAAAATTGGACATCCCTCTTTACGAGGAACGCTTTGAACTCTTTGGAAACTTTTTAGGAAAGAAAATTATATTGGATGAGAGACTATTTGGATGCTTCTAGATAGAAGACACACTTCAGACCCCAGAGTGGTTTCATTAAATCCCTCTGAAAAATTCTTGTCAACGCGTAGAGTATCGATGAACAGTATCCAGCACGAGCCTGGTGGAAAGAGAAACGGAAAAAACCGGGGGGAGGAAGGCCGGGAGAGAATGCATCGGTACGCGATGATGTAACGGCGTTATGAATATGTACAAAATAACAAATGGTCCCGGGACAAAGGAACGGTGACAGGGTACGCGTGTGTACCGTTTTGCCGCGCTCGTATTCCGGCCTGTCACCGTTCTGTCAGCTACGTGATCGCGGTGTAAAACAGCGTTTCGATTTCAACCATTTTTCGCCACCTCGAATGGAGCTCTGCGGGATCCATACGCAGGAGGGACGGCGGGACCACAGTAATAATGCCGGCGATAATCGCGTTTCCGATTAAGATTCCTACAGTCGACAAACAAACGGCTCGGGCACGTGCTCTATTGTGATCGCTTGGGAGCAACTAAATGCTTCTCGCAATCGTGATTAAACAAAACAAAAAAAAAACCAGAGAATCATCGCGCGTACGTCGATCGGTATCTCCCCTCTATGGACAGTCTGTCTGAAAACAGAAAACCGAATTAACCACGGTAGGTGGTCCACGATAGAAGTTTCAAATGAAACTGCACTTTTTTATCTTAGCATCATCGATGAACAGAAACACGTCGAATGTACGATGAAATTCTTGGAACGTCAGAGTAGCAGATCACAAAATATTCCAGAGATCTGAAATCCATTTCCTAAGAAGATCTATTACGCAAGACTTGGTGAGGTACTTTCATGCCTCTGGAGGAATCTCATGATCCTTAACTGTGATGAATTATTAATTTTATCGAATATATTCTAGATATAACGTTGATGGCAGCAAAATTGCTACCAAAGAACAAAAAATTTCATGTGACACACGTTGAATTTCCCTCGAGAGGCATAACGGAACTTCCGATTCCTCGAGTATTGCTACAACACACCTCCAAGCACACATTCTTCACGACTTTTCTGTCGTCCCAGCGATCCAGAAAAGTATCCATGTAGCGTCGTGGACGAAAAGAAAAAAGAGAGGAGGAGGGGAAAGAAGCATAAGCGCAGCGATGAATAACAAAGCGCGAGGGGGCCGTTGCACCACTGGGGAATTTCGTTGTTGTTAAGGTGGCACTGCGCATCACCGATGCCAGGCAGGAAGTGGGAATCGCCGAAGCAGCGAAGAGGGCCGGTGCGGGGGAACGAGGGGGCACGGGGGGGAACTCGACGTTGCATTGTGGGAGTGAGCGGGGCGAGCGAAATAAAAAAAAAAAAGAGGCATTATAGCATTATGCGAACGAACGGGGTCCTAGTGACGCATTTACACGGCTGTTATTATCCCCACCACGGCGAACCCTCGACTGGTAGAAAACGTAGGTATCTACGATACCTGCTTGCACGCCTCGACACAGGCGACCATGTTTGAAAAACGCGACATATGTCGTTTGTTCACGTGGATCATCGAACGGTTTCATGAACAGCGATCACATTCGGATCAGGTTCAATTCATCGACAATAGCTACAACATTTGTCCAATTCTTGATCTGTACACAGCGCAAAGAGAAACGTGTACACCGATCATACTCGTCGATCCTCAGAAGGTGCATATCACGGATCCATTACAGCAGCGAATCTGGAGTCATTTAGACCCACAACAGAAGTCTCAGTGTATTACACCTGTAGACTAAATTTTATTAGACTATTTTAAAACTGAATGTGAGTATATCAAATTCACACCACCTGCCCTGAATCACTGAATATGATGCCCAGTGTACAGTGGGCCAACTGGGTTCGTATCCCCTAACAGGAACGTCCACAATGAAACCAACTCCAAACAACCTATCACTAGACACTTTACCTAATATTCATCTGATAATCCTAACAGTCTCATAGTCTAAATTCACGATTTTCTCATAACTTTTCAGTGAGACATACCTATAAGCACCTTCCAATGTTTTAATCATGAGCCCTATGTCCAGTCTCTCCAATGATCGATCATCGACCAGTCTCATAAGGATCGTCAGAAGTCTCCGCCACTTCTATCAACGACAAAGAACGATTAAATAGTCTCATTTCGTCCGTTCAGAATTCCGATAGTTTCGCG
Source organism: Dufourea novaeangliae (assembly GCF_001272555.1). Taxonomy (NCBI): domain Eukaryota; kingdom Metazoa; phylum Arthropoda; class Insecta; order Hymenoptera; family Halictidae; genus Dufourea; species Dufourea novaeangliae. The sequence goes on along the minus strand of NW_015374293.1, from coordinate 110,618 downwards.
TGGGAGTCTGCTCTCTCGCCTCGCGATCGATCCTCGGCGCGCGCGCGCGCGGCGCTGATTGCAGCCCGTTGGAAAACCCTTCAGCGATTTGTACGGGCGGCGGTCGTCCGGTACCGATGACGGATTAGTTTGTTACGGCTTTCGGCTTACGGAGGGCGCAGGTAGGCCGTGCCGATACGCGTGATTATTTATTGTGCGGACAGATTGGATCATTCAGAACACGCCGACGGGGGTCCCCCTTCCGTTCTTCGTCCTCTGTACGTTGGGGATCGACCCGCCGCGGGAATATAACTCGATCCAATTCGGCGATACGGCGATATAACCTCCAATTTTGTGTCAGCGACGATCTGCACGCGCTGCGGGTGGCTGGGGCCCAACAGGGTGGGAACACGATGATTGGCGAAATATAATTCGCGGCTGGATTTTCATGGGCATAATTCTAGCACCGTTGCGTAACTGGAGAAACGCGTGTCTACTATGGATAGGGGAATAAGACTCGTGTCTGATACGCTGATGGTGATATGGGGTTCGGTCTGGGGGTTGATTCGTTGATTCGATCGTAGACCAATGGGGTGGAGAGCACATTACGAGGAGGAGAGCGGATTGGAATATTAAAATGGCTTTAGTGAATGGTTGCGTTGGTGTCATACGAAATATGTTGTTTTCACGAATGAAACTTTAACCACACACGGTTTCTTCGACCTTATTTTTTTTTGTGTTTGTCAACATTTCATGTGCATCAACCGAATGAATTGATCCAGAATTCATATTTATTTGGGGTGTCTTGGTTGTACCTTCTGAATCGATTGACGCTACCTTGAAGTGATTGTTACACCCTCTAATGGAATACCTACGCCCCTATAGGTATGCACTTAATTTTAATGAAATTCTGATTAAGATACCAGGAAAAGAATACTTCAGTCGCTTCTAAATATAAATAGAAGAACACAATGAGTAATTAGTTTTTGTGGCGATCGAACTCTTCAGGTACACGGCCGATATCTGGCGCAGTGCGAGCACGCGTAAACTGGTTCCCCTGGATGCGTTTTATTCGAAAACAAAATAATTATATATATTATAGATAACGATCGTGGCCGGTGGTCTAACGGAATGTGTTAAAAACGTGAAACAATGTCAACCCTCGAGCTTATCAATTCCTGTGAATTCGTAGCCTCCGAGCATCGCTTTATTGGTTTCATATCGTGTTATTACTCGCTCAGCCCAACGCCATTAGAGTAATTGCATTTAATTGTACGACTCGTCCATTTCGATTATTCGAACGAACCTACTAATGGAATAGATAACCTTCCAATAAAAAATAGATAACACGCCGAGTCTGTCGAAAACCATTACGTTGACACAATTTATGCTTATATTTAGCAGGTTTCATGGCCAATAACGTTCGAGAAACTTACGTTTATTCGTGGTATGACAATCGTAAGAGTTCGATTTCGATCGATGATGATAATAATTTGATAATGATCATTATTAATTGGATCGACATAAGAAAATTTTAATATATCCTTTCACGAGAAATTTTCGCAGCTGCGAGTCAGATGCAACTCTTCTCCCCGAAGAACTTCTACGTTTTCACGTCCGCGTTATCATAACTTTTCGAAGCCTTCCCCAAAAAACTTTTATCGTTTATGCCTCGAGCCGTTGTAACTAGGTTGTAACTACAGTTAACAGAACTACGCTGAAACGCGGTGGTGCTATCGGCGGGTATTATCAAGTCAAGGACTACATTTTTGCAAGCACCAATTACAGGTATCCACGGCTGGCATACATCATTCGATAAAACACAGAACGTATATCGGTCAACCGAAACCACGAAAAGGCTAGAAAAGTGCTCGAACCGATTCTCACGAACATAAAAGAATCGATGCTTGTTCGCGGTTAGACAGAAACCGGACAGTAGAATGAGATCGTCAACGATCAGACATATTTTCATTTTAAAAGCGTATTTTTAATTGCTACCACTTCGTTTTAAATAGGAATATATTTACCATTCCAATTTAAAAACGAAGTATAATTTGATAATGGAGTAGTCAAGGATATAAATAACTGGCTGTGTACAAATTAGACAGTGGAAACAGATCGTTAATGAAATCTTTCTTAGTTAACACATCGATTATGTCCAACGTCTAATGGTTAACTAGCTAAAACCGTAAGAAACTGTAGTATAATTTCTATTATCTGTCTACAAATTATACAGTAAATTAGGTATTTATGATCAGACGTCAAAGCTTATGAAGACCGAACTCATCAATTTCCAAAGATTATCACAATTAAGCTTCTTTTCCACAAGCAATAGATGAAAGTCATCTATGACCTAAACTAAAATGCAAATTTAATCTTCATATACACATTTTCAACATCACTCTTCCTTGTCATACTTAAAAATAATGGAAAATTCAGGTAGTAATTATTCAACACAATCTAGGCACATGTTGACAACATTGACATCAAAGTTTCTGAGAATCGCAAATTCAAGGTCGTAATTTTTACGATACTTGAGCGATCTGGGGTTAACTAAACGCATATACTTTCGACGATTTGTGATTTAAAAAATAAAAAAAGTGTGTCTGGCTACATACTGTTTGTTTCACTGTGACAGTTATCGTGTTAATTCTTTCATTCCAAGTGTGAGCATATAATATTTTTTTCCAATCTCGTAGAGATGGTAAGGCACAAATTTGAATGTCCTTTTAAAAGCTCATCAGTAAAACACAACATTATCAGTCCTTTGTCCCTTTCATTTTATGGAATTCAAGTGTCGAGCACTGTTACAAATATAATAGAAACATACAAATCTCTAATTTCTTTCAAATATTTCAAGAAGGCTCATTGATTAAAGGCAAGAAAAATTGGTTCCTATTACGTATACTAACATTATACTGCGAATGATCACTTATAACTTCGACAAAAGTAAAAAACTTATCAAATAGCAACGAATGAAAAATGGCATTAGTTTCGACATGTCCTTGTCACTCATCTATGTGACACGTAATATACACTAAAACACAACAAAATATTTCTTCAGTAATTTCTAAATAATTTGACTAAAAGTAGTTAACTAATCAATGAACGAAGTACACAGACACAACGACTAAAGTGACCCAAAATCCAAAATAAAAATCACATCCACCACGTCCCTCTTTCCTTCCTGCCTCACCTAACCAAGCGGGCAATAGTGTCGAGGCATCTGGGCTCACGGAGTCCCGATTCGGTGTGGAGCGTTTTCATTTAGACGTAGATTATTCCTAGATGCCCCTCATAAATATTAAACAGGCCGCGCGCGCTCTCGGATTCACGGAGGCGAAACGGTGTGCTTTTTACTCGGAGACCTTGTCCCGGGTTGCTGCTGCTGTACCCCTTTCCCAGTGTGTTCCTCGCGGCCCTCCCGTTCACCCTCCGGCTGGGCGATCCGTCGCTCATTCAGTATGCATCGTCGATATCGACAGAGAGCGCGGGGGCTGTTACGAAAGGCTGCCTCCTCTGGTTCGCCGGGAGCTACACGTCGTGAGCGTGGTCCCATTCGGAAGGGGGGGCCACGAAACTTGGCGGGCTACATTCACCTTGTACCCCTCGGATCGTCTCTTGTTTTTTGTCTGGTGTCGCGAAAAATTGTTTCGCGCGACCACCGGCTGGCAAGCGGTTGATTTTTGCGCGCTGGACGCCCGACGGCCATTCGACGTGGCTGCACGAGGATAGTGGAAAGAGACAAACAGGCAGCTTGCCACCGTGCCGTTTCAGTGGCCATCGGCGTTATATGCCCCGGTCCGCGCACACACACACCTCACCCTCTTCTTTCATCGCTTCTTTCGTCCGCTTCTTCTTCCTCCACCGCTCGGTTTTTCCTCCACCCCCTTCTATCCCTCTAGGCTTCGTGTACTTACGTATTCCGTCGCGAGGCGGTGCTGACTCGTCACGCGCATTTGCATACATTTCGAACCGCGGACCGTGCGCGTTTTTTGCCGGAATTCTTGCCCGGCTGCCGTCCGGCCCACGGATGTCCCTTCGTGCGGCTAGACTGATTGCGATAATCGGCCCGACGGGGAGGAGAGGGTTGAAACGACCGAGCCTCTGATTAAATAACACGGACGCTCGGTTTATTATTCACTAACCCTGTTAGTGCATAGAACTCGAGTGGTTTAATTCACGGACTGTTTTGGGGTCGAGTCTCGAGACGTTTATCTGGGGAATTATCGACGATAAAGTAATTCTGGAGACCGGAGACACGAAAAAAATCATAGGGCAAGGGGTTAGAGTAATCAGAAAAGTTTACTCACGCAAGTTATTCAAGTATTAGAACATTTTACTAAAACAATTTTACATACACTAACGCCTACAGTATCCCCGTCCTCCGACGTCGCAAGAATCTGCACCTGCGCTCGCGACAAGGGGACGCCGACGCTTCGCGTCCGAAAAAAGCGACCCCTTTAGAGTCCCAGCCTCGCGGGCAAAAGCTTCACCTCCGGTCCGGGTTACGTCGCTCTTCGCGTGTCAACCCCGGTTGTAAATATCAATAAACAAAGCCGTGACGACGGGTAGACCGACTCGTGGGCCCAGAACTCGCTAACGAAATAAACCACCGGCGGGATGAGAGCTTCAGCGTTGGGCCCTTTGTCGGGGCGCCATCTACCCGGGCGCAACCCGCGGCCGAGTTTTTCAGCGAGCAATTAGAAAGAGATTTATTTGCGCCGGCACGCCGGGCGCACGCTCGCGCCGATAGGGGGTGAAGGGAAGAGGAGGACTTCCTCTTTCTCTCTTTCTAGCAGCGTTGCACCAGCAACATATTTTTCGGCCTGGTACCGTGCGTACACGGCCATTTTATACGGCACACGAGGCATTCCGTTGCCTGGCGGGTACATCAGTGGTGTGTGTATGGGTGTGCACGCGAGTCGCGGTTTCCAGCGGACCGACTACGCTTACGAAACGTGAAACAATGCCGGGCCGGTGCGTTTCTTTCGTGGCTAGGACGAGCCCGCAGTGCGGTTTTAATGAACTCGTTTTGACGTGACGATGCCCCCACCCCTTGTTTTGCGCGAAGAGTCTCTACGGTAAACCCTCGATGAGTGTTCGAAAGCTCCTGGGCACTGAACTTTAACATTAGAACTATCAAAGTTGAATGCGCACTAAATTATATTGTATAATATATTAATATCTAGAACAGGCGTCGGCAATCTATGATCCACGAGTCACCAAATGACCCATTTCATAATTTCAAGTGACCCACTTGAGTTCCACAAATAAAGTATAGTATATATCTACTCTATCACTGTGCTGAATCTCATTAAAAAGTCAGAGTTACACCTGGGGACCTCTACTTGTCAGTGCTGAAGAGCCTTCGGACATTCATTGAAGATTTACTGCATCTTGAAGTACGTGGTTCTAACCACCTCGCCTTTACACCCCCGCCCACGGACCTCGGTTAATTAAAGTAACCGTACGGGTTTTGATTGACGCCCCGAGGCGTCAGAAGTCGTGGACGCTCGGCACCTAGGGCTCCGACAGCGATTACACAACGACGGAACCGTAGGGTTGACAAGTAGGACCCGTTCATCCGTTAGCTACCCGCCTGTCGTGGGTCTTGATGCACCTCAGGTGTACGGAAAGAAGCGTGCTGGAATTGGTACCGTCGAGAATTATGTAAGCACGCCTGATGATAGATGACGAAAGTCTTGTTCTTTTATCAGAGTCTGATGTATTGGCCACCCGAGCGTTATCGTTCGCGGCGAGGAAAGTGTATGAAAATGCGTTCGAAATTTATGCAGCTCCGTGCGTTGGTTCTTGCCATAAACGACGTGTATTCAGATATGTATCGGGAGAATTTAGGTCTGGGAATACATTTTAGCGAACGAATTGTTTCCTTGACCAGATGTATCGTTAACTGGTGGAGTTACAGAACTGATCTATCACGGCTAACCGATTTAGCTAGATACCTCGCTATGTTTTTCCTCTTCATGCCTTCGAATTCCCATCGAACTCACGATCGTCCCAAGGAGAGAGAAAAAACGAATTCGCTAACGGTTCCCTTAAAAAGTCAACGAAGCAACCAACGATCCTTCCGTCTTCCTGTAACCGTCCAGGAACAAGGGTTCAAGCGGTGTACCGCTCGGGTCCCCGTGCAAAACAACTCCGTGTTCCTCATCCGAGACGTTTCTATCGGCCAGGCGGCGCAGCTCGCCTCTATGAGGCTAAGGTTACGTAAGATTGAGCAGCACCGTCACGTGCACGCGGCGTACGTATAGATCGCGAAGACACAAAAAAATACCGCATGTGCAATCCTAACAGCGGCACACGCGCATTAGTATCCGCTGCAGGCCGTACCCGGCGTTGTATGCAGCGTGTAGGTAGAGAGGCAGGCAAAAGAAACGACAGTTACGAAACGAGCAGTTCCTTCTTTTTCTGTTTCCTCTGTATTTTTTTTATTTTCGTTCTCTCTCCTCGTTGCTTCTCCTCTGTGTCCCGGTAGTGACGATACGACGCGGACACACACGCGTATTGCAGTAAATCCTTTATGAGTGTTCGGAGGCTCCTCAGCACTGACAAGGTGAGGTCCTCAGGTGTAACGTTGATCGTTTACTGAGGTTGAGTACAGTGGTATATGGCCATTAGTTTATGAAATATTTAATGTTCAGTGTGGAGGAACCTTCGAACACTCATCGAGGATATACTGTACAGGTGGTACCGATCGAAAACGGCGGTGGACACAATGTATCCTCTTATCGTGGTCGAGGGGACCCAGGTCTCGCTTTCACGCAAAATACATGTATATATGTATATACGCGAACCGAACAAGCGTGTATCATTACGCGTGTACTCGCAGAAAATTTCTATCGGAGCCTGTAATTATCGGATGTTTGACGGACGGAAGGACAGGCGCGGAGACAGTGAAAATTGCTGGCTTCCCACGTCTCTCGAACCACGTTAAATAGTGCATCAACCCGACCGTCCCGTCTCCCTTCTCCTTTTCTTCGACTTCTTTTTTGCGCCCCTCTCCCCCTCCACCCCCTACCTCTTCTTCATCTCTTGCTCTTTCTTTTTTGTTTCTCTCTCTATCTTTCTCTCTCCCTCGGCTGTTCGTTTCGTGTGGAATAACGACTGACAACCAGCGAAACGAGTTTCACCTGACCCGTTCTTTCGATTTTTGTTGCAGGTGAAAATCTGGTTCCAGAACAGAAGGAGTAAGTACAAGAAGATGATGAAGGCGGCGCAGCAAGGCGGATACCCGGAGGACCATCCCCTCAACCGGGACAACCCGGAAGCCTCATGCAAGGAGGTACGTGGCTCCCTTATAATTGTCGTATGAATAACATAACAGATGGTTGTTGCACCTAAATTGCGTTAAAAATATGCGTATCTATTGAATTTCACGCGAATCCTGAAATAACGTTAATTGCAACGGAGTTTATCGTCGAAACGGGTCAGGAGAAGCTTGAATCGGTGTTATCTACGGGCACAAACGAGACTTGCGAATCCAGTCGGAAGATATAAATCAATTAAAGAGATCGAATCGTAACGCCACCGGCGCAGAACCGTTCGACAACCTTGCCGATCCACATCTCTGGGTCGACTTTATGATACGACTGGTTGCGTCAGTACGTGTAACGAGTCATCGACACGTGTCGGGTTTCTGAGAGCTTCCTTGTCACAGCAACTAATGAAATATGGTTGAAATGTTGTCTGGAATATCCACTGACAACATCAAAATTCATCCATATTAGATCGAGAAAATAATGCGCTCATGAGACACGATTTATCCACATATTTCGCATAGGTATTCAGCTTCTTGCAACGAAATTACAAGCTCAGACTATAAAAATTGAAGGATTTGACACGATCGCGATATAAATATATATTTACTATCCACATTTTCACAATCGACCGTATCCCAGAAATTTACTCACAGTGACTACCTAGGCTAATGTTATTACGGCTCACTGAAACCATTTGAACTTATTTACATTATTTTAATATCCCTCTCATAATCCGAAATATGTAAAAATCATAGATAAGGGAAAGGTGTCAACAAATTATATATTAGACAATTTGTTATCACCATATTATTCTGCATAAAAAACCGCAAACCTCGTCCATTAGAAGTTTTCATGTATCTCCTCTGGTTTTCGAGATAGTACTTTCGGGTCGAAACTTCGAGGCGTGGTTTCACCCCATAAAGTCGCGTCTCAGCCGATAAAAAAAAATACGTATCCCTTATTTTTGACTGCTTAACAGACATACGAAGTTCCATCAAAATCGGAGGGACACTTCCGTGTCTTCCCTTGTTATCCTTAGCAGGGCTGTGTAGGTGTAATTGAAGAAATATATCGGAATTAATTGGGATCGTTCTCCGTTTTGTTTCAGGGGGCGGAAGTTCGGTATCGGGCAGTCCGACGACGGGCTATCTCGGCGGTATGGGCGGTGGTGCAGGGGGTCACACCCCCGGCAGTTCGAGCCCCGGAAGCGAGATGTCGCCTCAGCACAACGAAAGCCCGCCTGCGCCCTCCTGGCCGGGCGAGATGAAGCACCATCCGCATCCGCACGCGCCACCACACACCCACCACCACCCCCACACGCCTGGACACCATCCACCCCCGCCGCCACCGCCGCCGCATCACGCGGGTTACATGCCACAGTACTCCTGGTACCAGGCGGACCCCAATCCCGGACTACTCACGTGAGTACTGCTTCTTTCTGGACCGACTCTGATCGACTGACAACTCCGACTCACAGTGGTCGGAATTGAAAAGTCCAGTGACATTTTGATATAACTTTTGAACCGTAGGGGATATTGTCTGGTCGTCAATGACGATATCTTTTAACGGAGACGCGTTTGGGGTATTCCACACGAAATCGGACACCTTTTGATATAGAAACATGTCATGCTTCCGAAAACTGGCATTAGTTACATTTTGTTTAAAGTAGACATGTGATCACATTAACAGTAGAACTACCAAGCAACTCAAAATGTTACAACAATACATTTTCTCAGATCTTTTACACCTTTTATTACGATATGAAAGTGAAGAAATTAGTCAATTTCTAAATTTCTAAATTTTCAAAAGTTTTTCACGTTTATCCACCGATCGAAACAAATATGCGTTTATCGTAGTTCTAGTGTTAATATGGCCAGGGTTTGTAGTTTATAAAATATTTCACGTACAACGCCGAGGAGCCCTCGAGCATTTATCGATCATGTACTGCACTTTTCGTTCCCGATCAGTGGCGGAAAACAGTGCACCTCTAACGTTCGCGTTCGTCTTTAATATTTTTCAGGGTGTGGCCGGCGGTTTAACGAAGATGTCCCTCGAGCTGTGTGCAGGAGGAACCGTTTCATCGTAGCACCGCGGCCGTGCCAGCGCCCCAGCCCCAAAGTGTGAATACGTATAGCACCTGTCGCGATGGAATTCGCGTTCGATGTTAATATTGTTTCCTGTCTCGTTCTCACGTCGAGAGCCGCGACCGGCCGGCCGGCTGGTCCTACGCCGAAGTGAAAACCTAGATTAATCGCGACGCCGCCGCCGTGATACATGTCCGCGTAGGGAATCTAAGCATAGTAATTAATAGCCGCGAACACACGCAGAGACACCCCTCGGTTCCGTCGAAGTGCACCACGACGAGTATCTCGGGCGGGGGACCAACGGAAGTACACGTCGTCGAACAGTTTCAGTGAAAATCAAACCAGCGATTTAACCCACGAACGATCCGTGTGTGAGATCCAGGTGATCGCCAATTAATACTCGACGATCGCGTGTGAACCCTTTTTCTATCTCTGGACAGATAAGATGCAACGACACTCTCGACGAAAGAAGACGTCAACGGAAGAGTTGCACGGCTGAGAATCGAAGTAAGAACCGACCGAAAACTAGAGGAAAGCCTCTTATTGTAGATCATCAAGTATCCAAGTTTTCATTTAAACCTGGGATCAAGTGAGTCATTGTTTCACGATGAGAATGTATGAAAAGGAAACTGATCAAAGGAGGTCGGCACGATCTAACCACCGCTCATTATTTCTGTAGAATTTCAATGATCCAGATTTACACACTCTGTCGTCGATCCTCTTAAATGTCAAGATAGCGGTCGATCCTCTAGGTGCACGGTCGATGAATAATTATCCTACGCTCGGACAATGGATATTTTCGTCACCCTCACAGGATCGTGCTTTCGAGTCCAGCACGATCCTCTGCGTGTAACGTTGGTATCTCCTATGGTAAATGTCAATCGTCGATGACGTTAGATCGGTCGATCCCTTGTGACAGTTGGCCAACCCGTGTACTGACCCACTTCGTGCCGCTGGGATCAAACGACGACGGAGAACGGGAAGGGTGACGCGAAACTTGGAACGGAAGGAGAAGGGAGTGGAGGGAGGAACGCGTTGCACAAACCCGTTGAGTAGTCGTTCCTCAAGGCGGTTGGAAGTAATGAAACCCTAATGACATTTTCGTGAGTCAAACGATCTCGGCAATCACGGTGTAATCACTGGTCCCTCCTTTCCGCATGAAGCAACCCGCCGCCGGGGACCTCCTCCGAAAAGGAGCGGAGACGGAGAGCGAGATACGAGTCCGCGCGATTTCGTAGAATCCACACGATGGGGAAAAAAGTATCGTTCCCTCCAACCTCCCCACCCTCTCGGACCACGCGTGTGGACGGTCCTGACCTGATCATTAAATTCATGAGAGAACCGAATGTCGAGCAGAACGGCGGTAATTTCGAGCTCTTCGCTGATGTTCTATGGAATTAACCCTCCCAGAATAAAAATTAAGCAATTTGAATTTTCTTGGCAACGACGCGTTCGCTACCACAGGGCATTTTTTGGAATCTTCGGTCGTATACTGGGGTACATTTCGTGTGTTTTGAATTGGTACGAAAGAAGTATAATAAATAAGAATGGGAAGAATAAAGTGTAATAAACTGTGTATGTGTTCAGTAACCTGGAAATCTGTTCACGTGATGTTTCTTTGTCAGATTATATGCACAATGTTATTTGTCATGTTGTCTAGTGAATTAACCCTCGCAATACCATAGGGGGGTATATAAAAAAATGGTTATAATAAAAATTGAATGGTTTTTTATGCTCTATCAAACGCTGCAATTAAATTGATAATTAAGTACGGGGGGGATGCTTTTATTTAAACAAAGAATTTTTATCAATTTAATTGCAACGTTTTATATGGCATAAAAAACCATTCAATTTTTATTATAACCATTTTTTTATATCTACAATAGTTTTAAAGATATACAGGGAAATATGGTAACACCTATCTACCTTCAAGAAATGTTTTCACCCTGAAGAACTGAAATTGGGCCAAAAACAAAAATTGCGCTATACTTCTCTTGAGGTCCCCTAAAAACCAGGAAAGTTTTAAAAAAATCGGAATTTTCGCGTTATCGAACTTCCCTTGTAAGAATCAGACCATCACAGATACGTGACTTCTGGTAGCGAAAGTGTTCCCCAAACTTCCCATCCTGTCCGTCCCCGGTAAAATTCCAGAGGGTATTCAAAACGTTCCAAGATTCACGTCGTCCCGACTGTTTTCCGTCGGCCATGCTGGGTCACGATGGCCGGGTCTTGCATCCGCGCGAGCGATAGCTAGCTTTCAAAGAGACGAAGACCACGAAACCGCAGAAAAGACGGGTTGCGGTTTGCGACCACGGGAAACTGGGAGGGCCTGCGAGCCCCACCGCTGACCCAAATCCTTCGGCGTGTCGGTGCAACAATGGTCGTCCCATGAGAACGCGGTCTCGCACGGTCCCTTTACTTCCTGAAACTGCCTTCTTTTTTCGCCTCCGGAGATCCACGATCCGACAGACGAAGCCGTTGAATTCGCGAAACAACGCGAAATTTTCACGAAATCCTCCCGTACCCGACAAAATACTTTAGGGGATCGATCTGTATCCGGTTAGAGGATCGCAAAGACATTGGTCCCCATCGATGAAGCTTCGATCTCGCGATTCCGCCAGGTCACGTTAAAAAAACTAAGTGTTCAGTACCAGAATCGTAGTACAAACGCAGTTCCACGTCTAAATCAACGAGAGAACACGTCTGGTAATGGGACAAGTGCGGACATCTGCGACGAAAATCGGATGTCGTTCGCACACGGTCAATCAAAATTCCTCCTGGTGATTCCAAGCGTCGTCCACGGCAGTTACGATTGAGAGATACTCGGTGTTTCTCTGGTGGATGGACCGAGATGAAAGAACAACGTTTCTAGCCGGACGACAATGATTCCTCCGTGTATACTAATAAGTGCCGTTAGATTCGACCGCAGAGATACGAGGCGCGGAACGGCCGCTGGGAAAAGGAAAGACAGAGACGGGTACTTGCGTTTTCGATTCGGTGCAATAAAGAGAGGCGTGTGCGTGTATAATTTAAGATGAAGCTCCCTCAGTTCCTAAATTGCGCGTAGAGAGCGAGTAAATTGCGGAGAGGCGGCGTGAACAGATGGAAGCTGGACGGAGAGTGTTGCGCCTGTGTGGTTTCTACTACTATAGGGGGAGGGGAAAAGAAAGACGATTGGGACCGTTAACCCCCGTTGAAATTTCTCGTACGTGAACACTTTGTTTCCCGGGAATTCGTGGTTCGACGCGTGAGCATGTCAGATGCATGAGAGGAAGCGTGGTCGTCGACGGGACATCAAACGACGTGTGATTTCAGCTCCGTCACGCTTTCAGTCGTGCCGCCATGGAATAACTGAACGCACTGGCCGTTGGACGTTGCCGCGAATTTAAGGGGTTACATACCTTTTATATACAAAAAAATTGTTTACGTTTCCCTCTTAATTAACAGCTCGAAGGTATGCAACACCTTAACGCGAGACGAATAGAAACGAACACATACACATACACCGCGTACTACCCAGCCGAAACACACACACACGAGAGGTTATAAGATAAAAATTTGAAAAAAATTTGACAGAGAGCCCCCGTAGAATTTACTAGCGTTTAAACTAGCCCCGACGCAATAAAAATTACACCATGACCCCCCCCCTCCCCCCCCCCAAACTTTGCCCCGATTTTAGTGTGTAAGTCGTAAATGAAATAAAATCTGTGTAAAATACGATTATTGTGATAAGAGTGTAAAGAAACGTGAGACAGAGAAAACGAGAGAAAGAGAGAGAAGCCAGAAATCGTCTATATACATATAGGTTAACACACGGCAGACCCCAATTTATCAATTTTATCGAGTACCCTTGTACGAATATAGATATTATGGACTAAGATACCTTAATTATGATTACTATTGTATAAAATATGAATAATAACTAATTAATTCAATTTAAACAAGACCTGTCGATCTGTTTTACCCTATCCTTAAATCATTTTTTTCTTGCGTTCTTCAGGTAACTCGACCAGTGGATGGAAATTTTACGCCAAAAATATATTTAGTCGGATATTTATTAACATTTCCATAAGTGAAAGCACGAGTTCATAATGTAATGGATGACAATTCGTCGCTCTAGTTCTTAATTTTTCTGTCTGCACTAATTTATAAACTATAAACTAAATGTAAAGTTTATCAAGTTTACTATTATAGAAGCAGGAAAGTATTGAAATAATCAAACACACTCTAATATCATCTACTGAATAGCTATTCATCACAATATCTAAGAAAATTTTATCTTAGTATCAGCATTAATTTTTAATTGTTGTTAGTATTTGGAAATCTAACCATTAAGAAAAGAAAACTTTCAAAGTTTCGGAGTTAGGTCTTAAAATAATATTTCCTGTCTTCTGGGTTCAATTTTCTGTATATCATGGTGAATTTGCATTTGTTGTACCCATGAGGCGCACATGGATTGATTAACTAAATTAAAACAAAAAAAATGTAGTTGAAACAGTTAAGAACTCGGACGACAAATTGACTTTTCTTTTCGAACATGAGAATATTGAAAGCCAGATAGCGGATGATGTTTATTGTTTTGTATCAGTCTGATGCACAGTTCGTTGGTATCGTCGCCCGAAGGTGCAATAAAACTGTGGGTTCGTCGACGTGTTCCACGAAACGCCATGTTTTCGAGCGAGCCGGTCAATTATTCAATCATTTCAGAGGAACGGCCACCGAACGGACTCGCAGTGTCCTGATGGTAGGTTCGAGTTCCTTTTTTTTTTCCTTTTCTCTTTGTTCACCAACGGCGGACACCACCTGCCGTTCTAGAGCCGGCGTACGCATGCTCTACTTTTATGGATAACTGTACTCCTATCTCTCGCTTAAAGCGAACCCACCGACAATCCCACGTCTCGCCGAGTGTCTACCTGGTGTCTTGGAAAAGTCGTACCTGCGGAAAGTACGGGGGAAAACTTGGGGGCAGTGCAATAACTATAGTATTTCGATCGAAGTACAGTGATTCCCTCGTTACAGTCCAATGATATATGTTTCAGCTGCATATGGCAATTAGTTTCAATAATATTTAACGTTCAATGCCGAGGAACCTTCGAGCACTCATCGAAGACATACTGTACTCTACAATGTAAAAAGATCCTTCATTCTCAAATCCATACTAATCCTAATGCAGAGCACACGAATCTTGCGTTTCGATCAATTCCACCGCCGATCACTGTCATACGCACCAGTTACCAGCGCATTATAGCCACTTCTTTTCCTAATAACCGTCAACGGAGTGGGAGGAGGGGGCTTAATAAGGCGATTAACTATCACTCGATTAAATCGTTCGTTTATCTGGATATTGATTTCCCCCACGAGACAAAGGACCACTCGTACTCCCGACAAAAGCGGCCATGTTGATCGTTCGCTACGCGCGACTACGCTTGCTCGTCCGTGCGGGACCCATCGGGCAGAAAAAGGTGTACCCGATGCACCCGATGAATGCAAGGCGTGCGCGTCTCGCCGCGGTTTCCAAACGTAAACTTATACTCGAGCGAAAAGGGAAATAAAAAGGGAAGGAGGGCAACGAGAACGGGGTGGGGAGGGAGGGGACCACCGGGGCACGACAATGCGGCGGCATAAAGTCTCGCAAGACGCACGGGAAACCTCCTTGCAACGGGGGACAAAAACTTATAATGGACACAATGGTCGATGGATCTCGGTTTGCGGGCCTTCGGCTGGAAGGCGCCGGTATTCATGGCTCTCTCTGCCTTAGAAAAGATTACGTCGAGTGGATATGCTCGATGGTTTTCCTCTTTCATGGAGTATGTTGTGTACCTTTCGTTGATTTGTATGTTTTGGAAACTTGTTCGTTGTTGTTCAATTGGATTTCGTGCCAAGGGATTTCAGTTCTGAGGAACTTACAGTAACTACTCGATTAGTGGTCGAAGACTCCTGGGCACTGATCATTAAATATTTTATAAACGAAGGGCCATATTTGGCTGACACAAATATCATTGACTTTCGATTTTCAAGCTCTATCACTTGCTAAATCTCATCAAAAAGTCATTCTGTATTAATCATTCTGTTTAAATATTCACATGGGCCTACTATACAAAAAAAAGAATCATTAGTTACGTGTTACCTAACAATCGATCATACAGTCATAGAATGCAGTATACACGATAGAAAATAAATTCTTGAGATGAATGATAACTATGTACTGACTTAAGGAAATCTAAAAGAATTGTCGTTTGTTGAAGTTTCACGAATGTGAAGGAAGATATTCAAAAAAATTCAGTGAAAATAACAGTAATTTGTCAGCCTAGTGAACACCAAACGAATTGACTCTTGTCAAAATATTCCAAGTCGAAAAAAAAATGTAATCTGTAATATATCATAAGTATCGCATCAAAATATCGTATTGCATCCGAACAATTCACTTCGAATCAGTGCACAGGGTAGATCCGAATGAACCAGCGCGGGATCAGGTCTAACGAGTCCAACGATGCGTCACATGTATGCCACATTATCACATTATGCAAAGGACTTGAACAGCCCGTATCTAGTTTTATATCTACCGCAGGATCTCTCGAAGCATCAACCGGCCTGTTCTCTACAAATAACAGCACATAATTGAAGTATCAATACCCGAAGCTGCAAATGGGATACAATTAAATACACAAATTTATCTGTCATCGAGCTTGATTATGCCGCATGAAAAGAGTACAAGAGCCGTCGATCGTTAACGGTCGCTTCCGTCTAATAAAAATCCGTGTCAGATCGTGTTCCAAACAAATCTCCAGGGGCCTTGTATAAAGCCTCGTTTAATTCAACTTCCCTCAACATCCCCTATTCTATTAGCTAAGCCCCCTTTTCCTCCTCATTCTCCCTGCACTCACTCTCACCTCCCTTGTCCGCGGGTCTTTAATTGCGTTGCCGAAGATGAGATCCGAATCTACGGGTGGAGAACAAACAGGAGGCGAGCAGAAAATTAAACTATTAAAGTGCTCGAGAAACTTAAGTATCGCGCGCCACGATCATCTTTTAACGGAGGCCCCGAACAGTGGGCGAGGAGAAGAACGGCGCGCCGCGGACTTCGTGTAGTTTCCCGTTTATCGGGGCCGTTGATCGTGCCACGACCCGGCCACGGGGTTGCTCGACTTTAAGCAATTAGCATTTAACCCACATCAGTCTTCATCGCTCGGCCTGAGACCGAATTTCCACCGGCGAGACAAGTAGCATAGCTTCGTTGCAAGCGTTGAAATCTGTTCGATGGTAAAATTGGTTCGATCAGAATTTGGTTTCATTGGTTGCTTTGCTCCCTTTTGATTCCCAAAGGAACCAAACTTAGATCATTTAAAACTTGAGGATCATAGAATTACTGAATAAAATTGGTCAAAATCATAAATAAACCACTGACAGTTGCTACATCGTGTGCATCGAATCTAGGCACCTTACTTGATGTATTCGTGGATTCATAGACCGCATACGTTGTGTAGAACAGGAAAGGGAATTAGTATCGTGTAGGGGTCAGGAAGACCGTGGCTCGACCTCGTAAGACGTCGGACGATATCGAATAAACAAACGAACGAGTGGGAGGCGGAGGAAGTGGCGGATATTAAGGTCTTCGTGACGGAACTTGCCTCGTATTATAGCGAGCTAAGTGAGGAGGTCTCCTCGTCTGGTTCGAACTAATTCTATTACTCCGTCCCTTCCTTCCACCACCATGGGCATCAGATCTCGGGGATCGTCGTTAGACGAGGCCTCCTAACTCTTTCCGCGGCTAGATTGTCTTTGGGGACGACACAGTTCCGTGACGCGCGGTGACAAGTGGCTGATAAATGTGTCCTTCGTTTCAATCATCGCCCTGGAAGCTACCGAAGTGACCAAAGGTTAATCCGCGTATCGACTAGTCTGACAAGGGAAGGCACAGAAGTGTCCCCCTCCGATTTTGATGAAACTTCGTATGCTTGTTAAGCAGTCAAAAATAAGGGATACGTATTTTTTTTTATCGGCTGAGACGCGACTTTAAGGAGTGAAACCACCTCTTGATGTTTCGATTCGAAACAACGAATCGCCCGATTCGCGTTCAACGATCCAAACGGGTGGCGCGAGAGAAACGAGGGAAAAAAGAACGAAGGCTACGGCTGGCAGAAAAAGAGAGGAAAAGCGAGGGGAGGAATGTTAGGTGGAAAGAAGCAAGAGGTGGTCAGGTTGGGGTGCCAATTTGCGATTCCACGCAGCAAGAAGGGCGTGGCAGTCTCGCGCATGGGGTGGCTCGCTCGTTTGCGCGACATTGTCGGGCAACCCTAACCTTCTGGCCGCCCCCTGCCATCTTTCCCTCGACGACCCTCGCGCGTTAATCCCGTAATTCTCTTATGTGGATGAAAAACCAATGAATTCGTCCTTGAAGACCGCGAGAAAACGACGTTTAGGGTCGGTTTTGCCGGATTACTTTTGCGATTGCAGGTATTAAAGCGAATCCGACTCGCCTGGCGAACGTGGAAAAATAAATAGGAAGATTCTTGATCAAATGTTATGGGTTCCTAATGGTGAAAATATTCAGACGAATTTTTATAACAATAGAATGATCTATTTGATCCGATCTCTATTGGAAGGACTTGGTTGCCTTTTTCGATAATTATAAATTAGCAATAGGGGTCGGATACTGTAGTAGCTAAATCTTAATAAATGATTAAAAGCTGGACAAAGCTTGTTTTGTAGTTAAAAGTCATTCAGGGACAGAAGGTCTTGTGGTTTTGTTAAAAACAGGGCGTTCATACAGCAGCTATGTTAATACTTTTTTTTTTTACAACTCACCCCTAAAGAGGTGTTCACCAATATCGAAACACCCCGTATAATGGTTTAAATGCCGAATTGTCGTGACGCCTTATGGACATCCAGCTGGCGAACTTGCACGGCACAGGGGCACAAAGGTCGAAAGGAAACGAACGCAGAACTCCGCCCAGCGTATCGTTTGTCTCACAAGGGTTGAAGCCACGTGGCGGAAAGACGCACACGAGCTGAATGAATTAAGCAGCGAAGGCTGCCGGCAACTTGACTCGATTCAGCAAGATCAACTACAGCACGAAAATTTCGATCAAAATCTATCGGTCAAATAAAATTCAGAAACTAAGAGAAAGTGTTCTCTGTGATTGTTTTTTTTCACATAACTTTCTCAAGGAAATACAATAAGTTTCGAATTACACTTTAATTTTTTCAAAATATTATGGATTGAGCTGTTTCAACTGGAATTTTATGCAAAATCACTGCTCTAATGAATATTTCGTGTGATCAAGGGATTAGTGTACCGTAAAAAGCACGGGTATAAGGTATGAAAAAAGTGGTCGCAATCATTTTATCGTCGAGAGGAATCGTCAGAACGTCGCATAAAAAGAAACGAAACAGAGAAAATAAGAAAGATAGACGAATCGGCATAACACGGCGAGTATATCGGATAAATTGGTTTTTATTGGTCCCTACTGTCCACGGCGACGAGTTATGCGCATGGTGATCATTAAGGTGATTAAGAAATCACGTGCCATTAATGCTCATTAAGGAGCCCGGGCTAATCCCGATGTATCGAATCTCCGTCTCTTTATTTCCTGCAAGTACTTCATCCTCATAAATTCTTTTCATTTTTTCAATCCTCGTAAACTACTTGCGCCGTAAAATCTCCCTCCCCCCACCGCTTTTTATCGTTCGTCTCAAGAAAAAGTCTATCGCACGACTTTAACTTACCGAAGAATTCTCTTAATCTGAAGGATTCTCTGTAGTCGAGCAAAAATCGAGAAGTCGTGAAGCACGTTCACCGATTCCGTTTCAGGCGAAAGTCAAGTACGTCGAGCACCGATCTTTCGACATCTTCCTTTATTTCTGACGTTAAGAAGGGTTAAGGGGATTAGGATGGGGGAGGGGGTGGGGGGTGACACGGCTTCCAGGGGACACGAGTCCTCTTCCAGGCCACGGCGGCCTCCGTGAAAGGGAACACGGGCACGGAGGGACCTACCTGTCGGGGGGCCAAAGCCACGCAAAAATAAACAGATTTAGGTAGAAGGTCTATTCGGGGGACTGAGGACGGTAGCCGTAAAGCTGGGAGAATTTAAAGCCCATTGGACAGCGGGCGCGCGTCCGACCCTCTGACCCACTCGGCCCCGAGTGGGGTCACTTCAGAAAAGGGCTGGTGACACTAATCTGACGTTAACGGGCCCGCGGTAATCTTAGATCGTATCTGGCCGGCCCACGGGGACCCTGGAACACGAGGACGAGAATTGGGACCTCGATAACGACGGGAACACTTGGACGAACCGGTCAATTTGACCCGAGGGAACCGATCAATTTAATAAATCGAATTCTACAGATTAACTGACTGAGCTCACGTGTGTTTCTTCTTCCGTTGTGTTTCTGAATCATTCTATATGGAGTTGGAGTTTTTCCTTCGACGATATTGTGTCGTGTATGATTGATACTTTATGTATGATTCGTGAATTGCCGTTGATTTGAGGGGTAGTTTCGGAAATTTTTTATGAGGGATAGTTCTGAAATTTTAGTTACATAAGGTTTAAGAGGATTTAGTAGATGGGTGGAACGTTGAAATATGGTGGATAGATGTCATTTGGTTTAAAATATGCATATGATGCGGGGATGAAAGTAGATATTAAATTTGACGGGTGAAAAACTTGGTGGGTTAAATATTTGAGAAACTAATGAACGTAGTAATTATTGTTTCCATAATTCACTATGTAAGACGTAAAGTTGATACGCATTTATATGATGTGATTGTTCGTATAGAAAAATTTTCAATAGAGTGTTTGACGATCCCTTGATCGATCGTAAATATTTAAAACAGAGAGGACGTACGACAGCGGTAAAGAATAAGTGGAACAAAGCTCCCAACTTCGCTCGCACGAAATTCATATAAATTAAGAGACTTCTGATGTTATTAATTTAGTTGCACGAACGTAGGAAGGTCAACGTTTCAAATTGAGGGGTTGGAACGTTAGCCACCCCTCGCTCCGACATTCTATACCCTCCCGTGGACGCGTCTTAGAGACTTTAGCCAAGTCGAAGGTTGGACGATTCGAAATCGAATGTCGACGTACAGAAAAGGGACTGGAAAGCAAACGGACGCACCATTATACGTTAAATAAATGATTGGAGAAGTTAGTAGAGTCGGTGGCTTTTTTGTAGATCAAATCAAAAGCAAAGAAATCGAAGAGGGTAATTATCCTCGGATCTTTGGTGCACAGGATTATTCTCGAAAAATTGAAAATGTCATCGATGCAATATCTTAATAAACAAAAACTCAGATTCAACTGTAAATAAAACTGTAATAATTAAATGTTATAGCATGTGTGATAATTTTCCAAGAGCGATTAGCCATGCACCGTGGGGTCATACGACTAACCAAAATATATTTTTTATTTATAATATAATGAAGAATGTGTAATGGAAATGTCATTGAATTTCATAGATATAACTTTTATGCATTATTAAAATATATTAGCGGGTGTTTAATACCAATTATTAATATGATGCTGTATTGACTAGAGAGTCAGGGTCGACCCACCTTAAGCGATTCGCGCGTAGCCAGCTGGACGGTTTCCGCGGATCCCAACGGTCTTCGGGGCCCGTTTTGTGTATGCGAAAAACGCCTCGAGGCCAGTGCCGACATCGGCGAGTTCACGCCCCCGGTGTCTCGGACACAATCGCGATCGGGTCGCGCGGCAGAAAGGAGGGTGAAGAATAGAAAGAGAGGAGTGCAGAGAAAAAAACACGCTCGCGATGAAAAAGCCGGGGGTACTTCACAATGTGGGAGGAATCGGTGGCGCGCCCCCCGAAAGTTTTTTTTTCCTTTTTTTTTCTACCCCCCCCCCTTCTGCCTACACCCCCCTGTTCCTCTGTCTTTCCTTTGGGTCGCAACCACCCCTGGCAGTAAGTCGGCCGCGTGTACCGGGTGCTTCCGGTGTAACCGGATATCGGCCGTTCGCATTCACGTTAATTTATAAAATACTCCTGGCGACAACCCCCTCCTTCGCCAACCCTCGCGACCGGACACGCCCATGGCAGATCGTACGCTTCGAAGTACCTCGGGACGGCGAATATGCCTTTGACGTGTTGATCTGTGGAAAAAAGAATTCTTGTGTCGATGGAGATTTATTACAATAGTTATAATAGTTATTTGTGTAACCCTATAGAATCTCTTATAGTCGGACAAATGTGTATATTATTTAATACTACGGTCTACAGATGAATTTTCGAGGGTTGCGTATTGGTCAGAGAATGTTTCTAATGTTTTATAAGGCTGGAGGGCAAATTATGAAGTAATGAAGGAAATTTTGATGTAAATGGTTATATAGGTGACACTGTGATATTTGTATACGTTGGTTAACCAAGACCACGCCATGGAGATGTCATGTGACAGATTGGGTAGGTCCATCGACACCCTCCTCGTGATATCACGCTGAGTTGTTGGCAGTGTTGTAGCTACTAGCAAATAAAATTGAATAGAAAAACCTACTGAGTCGCAGTGTTTCATTTCCTTGCGTTTACTGACCCCTCCCATACCCGATCCCATGCTCCCTTTACCAAACTATAAATATACTCGGTTTCAGTACTCTTCTGCTATCACGAGAACATATGGTGTTTTACATATCAACGTTTAGCCACATACATTGCACGAAGCCGAGCACACGCTGAACGTGGAGCACGTGTTTCCATAGCTTTGCATTCCAGGTACCCCCATATTCAGGTGCTCTCCAGCCAGGTTCCTAGCGCGAAGAAACCGTATTTACGAGCAACTGTTCGAGCCTGCCTCGCCTGATAACACACGTATAGAGCTATATCTTCGCTAAAATCATAGATGGTCAAAGTAATAATATATATGTAATATATTTAAAATATATTATATTAATAAAAGAGAACTTTGTATTGATTTTCCTTCGATACAAGTAAATGTCGATACTTTTGGTCCGATACTAAGTAGATACCGGTACTTTTTTTCGACACAAGTTATGAGTAAAAGTATCGATACCTGGACGTTATCGGTTTATCCCTACACACGTAGTCGCTGGGGCTGTGTGTGTACACATAGATCGTATCTCGCGGACGAGTTTAACGTTCGAATAAAGTAAGATGAAAAATTAAGGGGCGTTCAATGGGGGGATCCCTCGTAGCCGCCCCGATAACGAAACAGTCGGAGCCAGAACGGGGACGGGATCACAGTTTCAGCCTATCATCGACTCCGATTTCAGGGCTCGGGTGGCACGCGTCAACCCCTGTTGCGCGACGCCCTTCGACCTTTGTCGGGCACACGCATCACGGCCCGTTTTATTTTACAACCAGGGCCCCGGTTGGCTGTTATTTTCGAATTTGCCGGGCAAAGGGATCAACGCGAATGTGCAACTTAGGACTCATTATACGGCCGCACAAAGGACTTTTAGAACAGAAAGGGTCGAAGGACTTTTTCATAATGTAACCGAATTTCCAGACGTCTAAAACGATACTATCCTTATCCTCTGATAAATTTGTTAGACATTCGTTTACTTTAGGGATGATCCTAACCTCGAAAATCCAAAATAATATTTCAAAGTGTAGAGTATGACAATTTTTTTAACGTTCATTAAGACCGCGCCGTTGAAATGAATTCAATTTGAAAGGGTTAATTACTGCAAAACAGTGCGTAAACTCACCCCTCCTTTCCCCCTCGATAAAAGGCAGGTCCTGGCGATGTTGGAGGACAAACGGACGAACGCGCGCGCGCGAGCGCAGGCACACCGAAATGAGCCAGCACGCGACTCGAATGTAATTGACGCGTGGTTCCGTTCGCGGAGAGCGATATACCCGATGCGGAGGCTCGCCAGCAAGGTCGCCCAGGCCCGTTCGTTCCGTAATACGCTTAATGAGGGCCCGTTAATTACGCTAATGAA
The DNA here is from genome assembly GCF_001272555.1 of Dufourea novaeangliae. Lineage (NCBI taxonomy): Eukaryota > Metazoa > Arthropoda > Insecta > Hymenoptera > Halictidae > Dufourea > Dufourea novaeangliae. The sequence continues at coordinate 87,359 of NW_015374293.1, read as the reverse complement.
TCCCAGAATCCCATCGGTTTATACCTGGCCAACGGAGTCGCGCCTGCTGCCAACGGCCAGATCTACTCTCTCGTTCCTCGACCGGCCATTACGCCTCGTTTCGTTCTTGCCAGGATGAAAAACGAACCGAAACTCGCCAACTTCAATTATTATTTCCAGCCCCCTTCTTATCGACAGGTGAACGACAGAGGAAGCTCTGGGGAATGTTCGTGCCCCGGTCCATCCTCTTACGTACGTAACTTATCGGTTTGACAGCAATTGTCTTTACAGCAAATTCTTGACATTTAACATTCCTTTCCTAACGAAGTTGTGAATGTTCGTGAAATTTATTTCATTTACTTGCCGTGAGCTGTAACAGTTTAATTTGGAATACGAAATTGTCGCGGGTATACGTGAACGGCATTTGAGAAAGTGAGAACAGGAAGAAGAGTTAATATTAAACTTGAACGTTGAATTAACCAAACATTTTCCTTCTTTCCGGACTATCCTCCGAATTTTTGTTTGAATTGAAAATAGTTTTAAACATTTGACTTGATTAATGATTGTATAATGTACTAGAGACTTTGATAAGTACCTCGGAATTCTTTTAAATACTTTGAATGCCTACATCCGTAAAAAATCGAAACTTGAGAATAAACGACCCAGTTTGACTACGGAATGTGTAAAAATATGTAGGTTTTCCTACAGACGATTAAAAACAGGCTTCCTTCTTCTAGTCGTTAATCTAACGGTTTCTGCGCTTAACTGCATTTTAATATCCACGTCAACAGAAATTACATTGTAGTCATGATTGTCGTGGACAAGACACATCGAATCCTCTCTATTTATCTTCTGTTTTGCCTAAACGGATGTCAGTTATCGAGGAATTACACGGTTAACGTGCTAATCGCGCGAATAATTAATCATCGACGATCCATCCCGTTCGCGAGTATACCCCCGTAGTCGTTTTCATGCGTTCCGTCTGAGAAACTTTCAGGTTCTTATGCAAACTCTTCGAAAAGACAGCCGCGGTCCGGTGGCATTCCGTCGTGCCCAGGGTTCCCTATTCTACTCGCAGAATGGACGGGAAGAGGACGATACACGCACAGGAGGCCACGTACGAGTATCGTGCAGAAATGACAATGGCCGAAAGGCAGATTGCGTGGCCGGCACGAAAAGCGGAGCCCGCAACCTTGGGAGACCTCGCGAGTTCCTTCGGTAACGTGGGATAGAGATGAGAGTAAAAGAAGTCGGACGAATGGATGCACGGCGAAACGCACGCTAGAATTTTTCCATGGGATTCCTCGTTCTCTGTTCGTCCCTCCTTATTCATCGGGCTCAATGCAGAATGGTCACGGAAATTTCTTGAACGCTCTAACGCAACCCAGTAGGCAACTGAATCAATGTTAACGCTTTTGCTGTGAGTATTCTACTTCAGAACCGGGTGCCAATGAAATGTTGTACTATGCATTTATTTTTCATCGCATAATACTACACCACTTCTGACTATCGACTGATGACACGACTATCAACCGATGTCATGACTATCAACTGTATGTTATAAGCAGCAAATGCACTTCATGTGTTGCAGCCACCACGTTAAAGAAACAAAACAAGTGTTACAGATTTGATAAATAAACATCTTTTCCGTACAGTACTAACACCTAGTGCTATTTATATGAAAGACTGTAATACACGACCCACTAATTGTTTCGAGCAGTGTAGAATTATATTATATTAGGTGTACGAATAAGTAATCCACTATTCTCTGTAACACATCGTATTCCTTTCGAAATAATTCAAATACCTATCCTACTTTAACAATATTCGTTATTAGTTCCCATCATGCTCCGAAATTTTGACTAAACAGAAGAAGGAACGATATTCTGAACCCAAAATGTATCGCTACCATATTAGAACTTATCGATGCACCTAATAAAATGGATTTCATTTGTATGCTTGAAAACAAATACCAGATTGAACTGTTCCCCTAAAGTTTCCAATCGCGGAACAGCGTTAAGTAACCCAACTTTGTCCTTGTCGACGGGTTCGCGAGAAAATATCCGTTCGTTCCCGGGAAAACCGTCTCCGTGATTTCATCTCTGTTACGCAACGACCGAAGTAACGTTCCTCCGTGTGTTTTTTTTTCATTCCTCTCTCGCTCGATCTTTTCTCTCGTCTAGAAGCGGGCGTTTGTGTGCTAATGCGATTACCCGTGGGGCACCATTATAATTGATTCCTTACTGTATCGGGCAGGGACTAAAGGACAAACCGGCTGACAATGATGGATTAGAATTCCAGGACTAATGAAGTAATTACAACGATTCCACCGTGCTTCCCGGAGATATAAATTATCGGTGATTGATACTTTCGACGTGTTTACAGGCAATACGTATCCCTCCCCCTCTCGTTCCTGCGGGCGTAACGTGCGTACACGTGAAATATTACGTGCACACACACGTTCAAGGACGAAAAATTAACGTTACGTTTGGTCGGTGGACGTCGAATGTATCGTTGACAATCATTTTGCCCCGTTGAGTTATCGATAAGGAAACGACACGTGACTTCTTACTCTTCGATCACCCAGTATTATCGCGTGGTGTGACCATCAGTTGCGTGGGTTCGCGTCTTTACAGGCTGCTTCCGACCTTCGTAACAATTAGCCGCAATTAAAGTCGTCGCGGCAAAGGCCGAACGGTGGTTGTCTTAATTTCTGAATGAACTTCCTGACAGTGCACGCGTGGATCAATACACTCGAACTACGATGGCCCCAAAACCGTGCATCGCACGGAATTTCCTGTTGTACTGTACCTACTCGCGATCGTTAGGGGATACGATTACTTCATCCATTGAGTCTCCGAGCACAGTAGAGCCTCCTGTGTTCGAACTAATAGGGACACATGAGTGTTCGGATGTTTTCGAATATTTCGTACCATTCAAATACTTCGAATAAATTATTCGAATACTTCGAATAAATGATTCGTATTCGAATAGTTCGAATGTCTGAATACTTGCAGTTGTAATCTGAAATCCCGATGAAAGGCGACTTCCGTTCACACGACGCAGCTGTGGATCGCTCCAATTTTTTTCCTCCACCTTCCAGTTCTCGTCTGTCTGCGATGGGACACCGTAAGAACTCCGCTCGGGGAGATCACGCGCTGGTGCGCCCCGCGGCGCAAACTTTAGCGAGCATCCCCACCCCATCGCGACGGGGGTTTTCGGACGGAGAGAACGCGCGCTGTTTCCCCGTGCAATGGATACGCACGGGGTAATCCCTTTCCATTCGGAGAGCCGGTAAACATCGGCTATTGAGAGGGGCATCCGCCCTCGGCAAATCCCCGGGCGCGTTTAACGCGATCATTCCGAAAATCGGATTTGTCCCCATTGTGCCCACTTAAGGGGATGACACCGAGATCTTGTACCCACGACGGGTAAGCTACTTTCGTTTGGCGATGCATACCGCAACACGCCGCGACAGGGGCACCCTATGGGAGACATTCCAGGGGAACGGGGCGCTGAGACCATATGGTCCGACGTGTTTTGATCGGGGAGGTAATCGGTGGATCCTGCCGAAAGGAATGGAGAAGTTGGAATTGGAAGAAGATTGGTGATAAAATAAGCTCTTTGGTTTGGAGAAACTAGCACTCAATTTACGACAGTTGTACTGTAATGGTGATTCTATTGCTGAAATAAATACTGGAAAAAATGAAACGGTGTTCTTTCACTCTTGTTTCCTAATGTATATCTAATTTTACGTAATTATACCTAAATTGCATGCTGTTAAAACAGTTATTATATTAATACCCTATCGATGGTGACTATCATCAAAGAGACTACCGTTTGAAACAGAAGTTGTTATTTATAAATCACTATTATATTACTCCAGTTAACGAAAGTCGAGCAAATACGTTGGTACCAAAATATTCCAAAAGGATCGCAGACATCCCAGTTTAGGACTCTGTTTAGCCACATCTGGTCTACCCGGTGCTCAACCATTTTCCTGGTTCCAGCCACCGGGGGGATGGTTCTCGATTGGCGAAAGTGCGTATTACGGGCCAGTAAGTCCACGCGAAAATGGAAAAGGCCAATTCGGGGCCATTCTTCGGGCTCGCTGCCCCGCGAACAAGGACCGTTCTAGCTCACGATCCAATGGACCGTGAACACAGTGACATGGACCAAGTGGATTTTCGGGGCAGCAGCGAGCCTCCTTACAAAAGCCCACAAAAAAGACCGCAAAAAGGCCGCGGACGATCCACCGTGAGAAGGGGATGGAACGAAATGGCTCTCTCTACAGGGTTGATTTCGGATCGCTGATCGGGAACATCGCGTCTGACAGATCCGAAAAGAGGTAAACATAGTGCATAAGCAGAGTTATAGTAGACAAACCTACACCCTTTGTTACTGACAAGACAGTGCCCCAGAAAACATTGCATAGCCTCGGTCACTTTGTTTCCCTTTATTTCGATCTTATAGTGTTCTTTACAAAATAATGGCTAAAGATCAAAGTTACATAGAATCTATTGTAACAGTTAGTATTATTATATTTAGTATTTATTACCAAAGGATCCGAAGCTATACATGCTCCAGGACAGTCTAATGATTAACAAGAGTATACAGGGCAGTTGACTGGCACCGAGAGTGTCTTTAGGGTCTCACGGGTTCCATTGACAGTGTCGCAGAAAAAGGGAGAGGTAGGCTACGAGATTAGCGGGGGTCCGGCCTTAGCCCACCCCGTGGATGGATAAGGGGGTTTGAGCATTAGCGATTATACGCACCGCGGAGCCCATACATCGGGTGTCTCCGTGTGGAACTAAACAGACAAAATGGCCACGCTCTGGCTCACCCTCGATTCCGTTTTCCTTTTACGAGGCGCAACCGCCGTCTCTCTTCTTCCTTCCTTTCCCCGGTGACCCAGCCTCTCTTTTCATCCACCAGGGTATTACCATGACAGGGAAAAGGCGAGTCACGAGATTTTTGAAAGTGCTCTCGGCCTCTTTGCCATCACCCATCCCGCGAGTATCCCCGTGGATCTTTTGTGGAAAGCACGATGATATATTCCCGCGCAATGCGCTTTATTATCGGTGGCAATGGGCTCTCCTGGGCAATTCGAAATCTCGATATGTGAATCGATAATACTTATAGGAGATAAAAACCGTAACGTTGGAAACAAATCGGCGATTAAATTGTGAAAAGAAAAATTTCCCGCTGTATGCTTTAATCAATTCATAATGGAATAAAATTTATATGAATCGCTCGAGAAATGTGTATTTTTCAAAGTTTCTCTTAACTCACTTAGCTTCCTATGATCCTTACAGTCTCACTTCTGTCCCAACTGAATTACTTTGATATTTAAGTAAAAAGTGTATCCTAAGTTTGGTGATGGAACTGTGCATGTCAATTTTACCTGGGTATTGACAATTGTGGAATACCTTAAAAATATCCTCGAATCATTAGGAAAGTTAAGATGGCGACGATCGATTGCAATTCGACGAGAAAACGTACACGGTCTGACGATCGTTCGATCTGGGTCTTTCCGTCTTCCGAGCCGAAAAGACCTGAAGGCGAAGTCCCTCGGTCGATCCGTTTAGCCATCAGAGGAGTAGTAGGTACTCGTCTCTGGTCGCCGTCGGCCTCTGATTGTCCTTTATTGGGTTAAATTGAACTTCCTTCTCGTGATACGCGGCTCGCATCAACTCACTCGCTCTGAGTAGTTGCTTAGCTCTTAAACATCTGTGTAGGTACGGGGTGTTCTTGAAGTATCTCGATTTATCTTCGACCTACTCTAACATTAAACAAAAACTGAAACCTAAAAATTCTATCATTTACACGCACATTTAGTCACACTAACAAAAAATGAAAATAAAGTATTTGTCATCATCTATGACTATCCTCTTCATTGAACCTTCTTCGATACTCGGATAAATATAAAAATTACAAGGAATACTTTTACAGTATTCGTTGTTTAGATTTAACTTGAAATAATTTACAGAATATGAAAGTAAGTGATTTTGAATCTCTATTTGGTAAATCGATGGTTTGGGAAATTTCGGAGGATACGCTTTTTTAAGGACACCCCGTAGATCGTCCGGCGGCCGAGTCATGCGAGCTTAAGAGTTAAGAGTTTGGGTTTGCGCTGCGCAACAATTCGCGAGGGGGCGAACCGCGACTCAGGAATTCAGAGCGGGTAAATACGGTGGGCGTCGTATTCTTACGTGCGGAGAACGCGAATCCCGCGACCTGTGAACCACGCTTAATATCGCGCGATCGCGTCAAAGCCGTCGCTTCGCTCGGCTTAGCCTATCCTCGGGCGAGTTTAACGACGTTAACAATGTCGGCACTTCAGTCGAAAGAGGCCCGGCTGGAACACGCTCTGGTTCCGGTGAATGCGAATACGCCGAATCGCGTCGAATCATCCCGATTACAAACATTGATCCTTGAACATTAATTTTATTTCCTAAGAAAATAGGATGATCGATGATTTACTGTATATATACACTTTTCACGAAGTATCATTCGTCTTGATAGTGAAACTATTTGAAAGTGTTTTCAAATGAATTGAACTAGACAGTAGATTGAAATGGAATAGGTGTCGTTAAAGAATAATCTTCTTCAACATTGTTAAATCGTAAATGGTAGAAACTCTTTCAGTGATAGCGTTTATTATTGTGGTTTCAAGTGTGTGACTGATGGTTGAGAAACCCTGCTTGAGGGAATCGTACTGATAAGAATGAATTATGCAGATGAATGTTGCGGCGATGTCGCCGATGTATCAAACCGCCTCAACTAGCTCATTCTCCTTCGTTATCTATTCGTTAACGAGCCCGACGTGCGCGACGTGATCGTGGACCAGAAATCCGGACTGTTCCCATGTTCCACTTATAGCATTTGGTCCAATCGCACGCGTCTGACTTTAGACGATGTCTGATAGCCCCCAGAATCAACACCCATCCCCCGATCCTGATGACGCAAACGTCCCCCATCAAACCAGACCTCTACGCTCCGCAAATAGAAATCGCGAATCCGTATCGTCAATGAAACGTGACGTTCAGTCTGATAAAATCAATTCTATCACACTAATCCGGACACAAAAATATTCTCGAAATTACTGAGCATTAGTTATCATTTTTCGAGAAAATATTGAACATTGCTATCAGGACTCGCATTTGATCGTTCAGGTTTCCTAGATAGGTACCTGCATGCGTTGTGCCGACTAAAAAGCAACTCCAACTGAAAAGATCATCCTTCTTACTGAATGGAAAAGCACCTTGAAGAAATAAACTTTCAACAAGTAATCCTTGAAATCCTAGAGTGTTGCTCAAATATTTTCCCAATTACACAACACCTGCTACTGTCACCTAACCCGCAGTCAATACCCGCAGTCTTCGCCTCCGGTGATCGACGTAACCCCATACAACCATCGATCCGTTATGTACCGTCAAACATCTCTACCACAAACAATTTTCCGGCAGGCAAAATCCTCCATCATCGCCCCCCGTTCAAACATACCAAAAAATAGTGCCGGGCAATCCGTCGAGGCCGAACGAGTCCTTGACTCGTAATTCCCAACATGTCGGTAACGATCTTCAAACAACCGATGCGTCAATTCTCGAAGCCGGCCGATTCGTTGGCCAAACAGGTGTGGGATAAAAGGTAACGAGGAGTCATCACGTCCGAGAATCGTCGAGGACGGGCCGCGAACGGGTGTGGAGGGACTCGACGAAGGTGACGATAGATCATTAGGCAGTTGACTCGGTTTAAGCACAACCCGGTGGCTAATTACCCCCGGCCGAGAGTTAATAACCTAGCGAAAGGAGGAGAGACGGTAGAGAGAGAGACAGAGAAGTCACCTGTGCGTCGATGTTCTTCGATTCCAGGCGGTGCGGCGCGTTACAAAAGTTCTACCAGCGGCGGAACGGTCGATGGAAGAAGGGCGACGAGAAGGTGAGGAGAGAGGGGGAGGAGGTGACTTAATGATGCCGCATCCGGGAGTCGCCAGGACATTGTACCGCGCAAAAAAGGATCTTATAACGCGTTCACAGCTGGACCCGCATTCTACGTTCTCCCCGCGCGCCACGAATGGGAGACCCCGATCCATTAACGACCCGACGCAAACATTAATAATCCGCAGCTTCGCCACGATCGCCGGCGCGGACGCGCGAGCTGCAAGGTGGCAGCCTTGGCCAGGTGACGTAATAGCGTCCGATCTTTCGTTCCCTCTTGGCTTCCTGAAGGCAAGCAGTGTCTTTCTTCGACCCTACCGTACAAATGAACCGAGACCAGACTCCTCCTTGCATTCATAGATGATCCGTAATCACGTGCTACCTCTGGCGAGGTTGTATCTTTTAGATGATTGGCGACGAGGAAACTATCCTGAGAGAACATTCAATAGCTTCATATAACGCTCCGAAATTAAATACCACGTACTCTTATATTGGTTGAGACTGTTTAACCCTTTGCCCTATGATTTTCATAATCGAACCAACGATTATGTACGTGGGAATCGTTCCACGTAGCCACACTCCGCACCCTAGGTCGCTAATCGATGGGATCCAGAGTCGGCCGGGGTATCGGTGAGGCGATTCGGTTCGATTTCAAAAAAGCATCGGCCTCCCGCGGCGAGCATTCTCGTTCATCCATTCATCCCAGGCCGCGAGTTACGTTGTCTTCCGGCCGACTGAAAGAGGATGACCCACGCTGGAGGGAGGGGAAGAAGAAACCAGAGGCGAGAGATAGAATAGAGCGTACAATCACGATGAGGCAGCGGCCCTGAGGTGCGAGCCGCGAGTGGAAAGGCTCCCGGGCTGCCAACCTAATAAAGCAATTTGTCACGGTTGTCGTCCGAATGCCAGCCATACATTAACACACAATCTCGCCTCCGAGATAGCCCGCTGCCGTCCTCCTCCTCCATCCGACCCCTGAACCAGTCTCGATTCCTCCTCTTTTCCTCTTTTCCATACCGCTGTCTTTCCGTCCCCCATAACTTCGACTGTGTTTCGTCACGGGGCCCGGAAATCTCCTAGAATCTGGCGACCCGGTTAATCCCATCGAAATGAAAAAAAAAAGGAATTAGTTATCGCCCATCTTTTCAACCCTCATTCATCAAACGGAAGATTAACGAATGTTAAGGGGCCGATGCTTTGGTCGTAATTAGCGAGACTATAATATCTACCGGACAATATTCTTCGGTATATCTTATAGACCGAACACATCCAACATTTCTCCAGACGCAGGTGGTATCGAATTAATTAATTTTCTCTTGATTCTCACCGAATCCCTCGAAAATAGAACAATGTCATTTCCTTCGTATCCTCGGGTACAACGGCCGATTATTACGGTGTTTTTGCCTTGTCAGAGAGGCCTAGGGGGGAACGAGCAAAGCCTGGTGGAGGCGATTCTGGACTTCCTCCGCGACGTCGTTGTAAAGGCTGCGGAGGTTCTGCAGCTTCTTGCTACCGGCGAGAAGCAACGCTCTCTCTCTGTGCTGAGGTGCCCGGTGACACCTCGTGATTGATGGTTCCTCTCTCCGAGCGGTCGTCCGGCGAATCAGACTTGTGGTTCTCTCTTCCCTAACGTTCCTCCCCTTCTTCTGTTGCTTCGCGTTCTTCTCCATGTACGCCTTCGCATCCGATGAGACGAGCCGGCTTTCTAATCAAGAATTATTGGTCACACTCTCGGCTCCCGTCGCGGCAAGAGGTGGAGAAGAAGCGTCCTCGCTTCTGTGACGCGAAAACACGGACCAGGACACACCGCGATTGAGATTCGTGGAATCCGACTGGGAATATTGTACCGTGTAATACAATGTGACGGGAACGTATAATTTCCCGGCGAACATTGTATCGGGGTCGATCGTATCCGTAATTTGCCGCATGAAGATATTAAGCATGTTACGCGGCACGCCTCGGGTAATTCAATTCCCGGAATCGCACGCACTCTTTATCGTGTGGTGTCCCCGATGAGATGATTACGTCCACCCCAAAATCACGGTTCTCCACCCTGGTATCCGGTCCAGGCTTATGAACGTTTAAGGTACCGTACGTACGAGCGTGCAATCAACTATCGTCTTTGTTGTATTCGTCGGTGTACAAGTGCTGGACACCATTAACTTTTCGATGTGAGGTCTGAAATCGTGTCTCGAAGCTTGTGTTACTTGGTGTCGAAGAGGAACGAGATCAGAGGCTGATCGATGGGATATTGGTAAAGGCGGAACGAGTTTCTCTCGTGTCTGAACGGTGGTCAGCTTTTCTTAGAATTTTATTGCTCACTGGGTGAGGACTGGAGACACATTTTTTTGTAGCGAAATTGTTTTACACGAGTCGAAAAGGGATTGTGAAGGACTTCGTTCTAGTTTATGCAGGTGGGAACCACAGTGGACTCCCTCTGGTAGCGACCAATGATGCATCGCATTAAAATGTTTCTACTTATTCAATAAAGGTTCTATTCCCCACTTTGTTTCTAGCCTACTTAAACTGGTGCTTACTACTGGTCCCAGATTTGGACTGCAAATTTTCAGTTCAGCTGATCCATATTTTCAGCCACTCGAGACCATAGCTACAGAAATTACATCACTCCCAGGATGATCCAATCTATCCATAGACGATTTAATTGCCGAATCTCAGTCTCGTTTGATCCCCGACGGGAACTTCTTCTTTTTCCGTCTGTTCTTTCACGAGGACAACGAGGTTCGCCAATTTGTCGTGGTTCAGTCCTCGACCGAGGCTTCGACTCTCGTCCACACGTGCAAACGCGTCCGTGTCTGTGTGTGGACACGACACACGCGCGGTGCGTGTGCGCTCGCGCGCGTGTTTGTATGTCGTGGGGGTTAATTGAATCAAGCAGCACGCAACCAGCTCTGTATACACTGCCGGGTCATCCGAGGTCAAATCGGTAATGGGCTGACCCTTAATTCACCATGTGGTCGGCCACCGAACGCCGATACATCGTTGCTTCGTTCCTTGGGCATGCGAGTATCCTAGATTACTGGTGACCTTGAACTGGAGACCGCTGGACGACAAAGTGGATCCACGCCAACTTCGTCTTGCACGAAACCTATCCCACCCCCCGCCTGTGAAACCGCTCATCGGTTCGATCGACTCGTTTCCAACTTCCGTCTTCTTCAATCTCCCACCGAATATCATTCTGGTCTTCGACCTTCCATCGACATTGATTGAAAGAGGACTCCAGAAGAGTGGTTCCCATGTTACGAATTAAGACAGATTCACACTACCGGTCAAAGGTACCGTCCAATCACGATCAATCTGAATTCAGACTATATTTCTCTCGCTGATATTGCTTAAGTAGTACACTAAGGATCGACACAGTTCGATTTTAGATTCATGGCACGTGTCCCGATACCTCCGACAGCATAAAGAGCCACCTCGAAAGTGTTTAACGTCGAACGCGGGTAAAATTACAGGCCAGGTGTATTTAAATATGTATAGATATACGTATACCTATATACATATATACAAATTGTTTCGAATTAGCGGTTCAACAACCGTGTCCAGTGTCATTAACCAGGGAACGCTCGTGGGGTTGGTACGTGGGTGTTAAGCAGATCAGAAAGTCGTTCGGCGGATCGATAAACTTAAATCGTTCTCTCGTGTTCCGTCTGCAATTTGCGAAAGGACCTCTTAATTCGATGTGGTTTTCTGAGCCCATCGTGCTCGCTTGGCTTGGCACGAACAACGTGTAAATATGTAACGAGTTCATTAGGCTGCTGCTTGGTCCGGCGAACTTTCGTGCGCCCCCATAAACGACGATCAGTCTCGCTAATTACGGTTTCACCGAATTTCCACGATTAACGACCGACTACTCTTTCGGCGCCCCTCGATGCCGGACATCGACGCCTTAACGACGAGTTGTACGACCTAATGGAACTGATTAATCGAGCTGCTTATCCTCTGACCGTATCCTGAATTAAACATCGCAAAACAAGCGAACGACGTCCACTTGTACTTACGCGGGGAAGAAGGGTTTAAAGAAATGAAGGAAACTCAATTAATGTTGCATTGGAAAGAATTTGGGGGGTCCTTAGAATATCAGTAATTTTTATAATTTCACGATGACTGACACTTGGGATTGATGTATAGATTACTGTTATCCAATATGTGCATATTATTCCCTTACTTCATTTTTAATGGTTAAATTAGCCTCTAATAAGTCGAACCTTCTGATCCAATCCACTATTTCCTGAGAAATCCAAGAATATGTAAATTAATGTTACTTACTTCATTTTTAATGGTTGAGTCATCCCCTAATAATTTGTGCTACCATCTGGCCCAGTCCCCTGTTCCCTGACAATCCCAAGAATACGTAAGTATATCATGAAATCCATTGTTTGAGTCCACTCTGACTGCTACAGAGCCTCGTCCCCGAGCTTTCACAAAGCTATCGCATTGCGCGTGGCAGAACTGCGCCACACAAATCCCGGCGCGCGAAGACGTTTATTCATCCCGATCCGTCACCGTCGCGAGTAGACGGATTTAATTGATTCGACCTCGTGGCTACCTACGTGTCCACCGAAGACGCGACGTCCGTTCGACCAGAGGGGATCAAAAGGGACTTTATTTTAATCGTAATTGTCTAATTTACGTGGTGGGCCATGGAGGGACAAGTGAAGAAAAGAAGCCCTACGAAGGACCGAATTTATCGGCCCGGAGACAATCGCATCGCACAATCACCACCGTGGGTCCCCCCTCCCTTTTGCCTGGTTCCCTTTTATGCAACGTTAACGCCCGACAAATGGACCTCTTGGTTTCTATCGCATCAACGCATTTGATAAGAGGCGAGGTCACCCGGTTCCCAGTCAACAGATGCGGCCAATTGGCTAGTCTAATACTGTTCCGCTGAAACCGACTACCCAATCGTGTGGAAAGTTTTGAATTTACACATGTGTAATATGATATTTTTATCATTTTTATAACTTCATTATACAATGTGATATACACGCAGATTAAAAGTGTAACTCACAATTTAATACCGGTCCAAATAGAGGATCCAGCTCTAGAGCATTTCTGATAGGCGATATATGGCTCCTGTTCTGACAATGTTTGGCCACCACTGTCACAGGCCCAAACAAATTTGATTTAATTTCGTATCTGATCAATAGGATCAATTTTTCCCATAACACGATAGTCAAAATGGTCACAGTTCATAGTTATACATATACCAATTTCGTATCAGTATCCGTCAGATAGAATTCATTTAATTCCCAGTTGCCGTTCGACAATACGCACTCGACTACGCGTGCATTAACGTGTATGTACGTAATCCTGTTCAACGACGATCCTCAAGTGTAACTTAACTTAACGCTCGTAATGCACCCCACGATATTAGGGAGCGCGCGCACACAGACTCAGTGCTACCGCGGCTACGTGCATGGCTACGTTCCATCCTTTTTCGATCAATGCATGTGCCTGCGTGCATTTACCGAGCCCTTTGCTTTTGCACTTCAACCGGCCCGCCTCTCTGGCAACAGCACTCTCTCCCCCATCGTGACCGTGTTCCGCACGCACCCCCCGGGATCCCCTCATCAAACCCCCTCATGCCCTGATTGAATCTACTCCGCGCGCCCGGCTTTTATTTCGCGCCGTGGAAACCCGAGCCAATCCTCGTGTTCTCGTTCCACGAGCCGCGCCGCGGCGAAAGTCACCACCGTTTTGTTACTGGACCAGTCGTCTGTCCATGAGATTTCGTTCAATTAGGCCCGCGTATCCGTCGAGTGCTTTTGTTCTTTTCGCGGACGATGCCAGTTTCCAGCGAACGCTGGGAACATTGGCGAATCTTGATATATCCAGTGGTTGGAAATAGGAATTTTACGATGAATTTCGATTGGATTTCCAGGATTTCAATCAAGGTTCAAGGGCGGTAAGGCTGTTCTGGTTTCTTTGATGGTCCGTTCAGGCTTGGTCTTTGGTAGTTGAAAACTTGTAGTATAATGTGGGAACCCATTCATAATAGACTAGATCAGGATTCAAATGCATGGGCTTCTGTATATATTCTGGTTTCTTTGCTGGTTCGTATAATCCCGATATTTGGTAGTTGCTAACTTGTAGCGTAATGTAGGAGCCAATTCATCGAAAACTTTTTGATTATAAGAACTATTCTTTTTCAGTTTCAGCGTAGGTATCTCAACTGTAGATGTATATACGCGTTTTCTAAAGGCGATGAAGAGTCCCCTGGAGGACGAAGCAGACCGTCTCACGGGTTTCTCGAGTCGAGGGACGAACCAGACTCGATCCAGGGCATTCCGGGTCCCCCGGCGAATCGCGGAGTCGGCAATCGGCTGAAGTTTTGATGTCACAAGTTTCTCCTGGATGTCGAGAGTGGTTGTTAAAAGGAGTGTCGCAATCGTTCCCGGCGAACTACCGTGCGCTGGTTGAGCCCCGACTGCGCAACTCAACGTCTTTCCGTAATCTCTCGAATATACGAACGTGTATTATGCACTTACACACACACACACACACACGAAGGACCAGGCACGGTTACGAACGCATTATTGCGTTCTTACCTACGCGTGCAATTATGATTTTCGAGGTTTACGGTCTGGCGAGGTGTAGCAGAGTGGTTCCTTTTTTTTTTTTGCAGCCTGAATAATCCAGGACTGAATCCGCTCGCCGACGCGGCTTGTACGTGTGGCTCTGGAGCTGCGCCGTAGCAAATTGCGTTCAGTTATTTATTCCTGGAACTCTGCGGAGGAACGAAACGTCCAGAACTGTTCTTGCGGTTCTTTTGTCAGCCATCGTTACATAACTGTTACGTATGTATGGTTTAACCCCTTACATCCTTATATCTGTTCTCGATCATCGTACTAAAGATTCTTCGAAGTGATCTTCGAATTGTTCATTCTTTTCAATTTTTGAATGATTATTACCGATGACAAACTGGACTCGATACTATCCGTGCAAAGTTTAACCCCTTGCCATACAATTTCTTTTACGACTTCACTCTGGAGAATTACTTTATCGTTAATATTTTCCCAGATACAAAAGGAATTCTGTACTTATTGCAACTGTATTTTTACTGTAAAAGTTGAATATTAATGCCAGCAACTCACCAGCCATTTCACTTCGACTCAAAGAAAACCGAATAATACACATGTTTACTAGATTCAGTTTGAAATCGTTATCACGTGTCTGACTCGATATTGTAAGGCAAGGGGTTAAATCTCGAAGCTGCTCGAGGAACTCGAACAACCCTTCGCACCACCCGGTAGCAAACAAATTCGTTGGTTCGCTGGTTCTCAATAGCAGAATCTACTCGATGAATCATCTTACATGCTCTGAAAGCGGCCGCAAGCCCGAGATGCGTCGCTATAGAAGTCAAATTGCAAATTAAGCGCGTTTACGTGGCGGTCCACTCCACAGGGTGCGCGTCGTGTTCATTCGCTCGGAATTGCGCGCCCCTCAGCCCCCCCATGGAATTCGTCGCCGCGGAAAGTTACGATGACTGGCAACATACATCAGCTACGTACCACGCGGCGATTAAACGATCCATTCGATCTAGCCGGGGCTACGGATCTTCTTTGGACGCGCATTCAGGCTGCTCGCTGGAACCTACGCGATCGCGCGTTTCATCTCGCTCGAACAAGCATGCACGTAATCGCACGTGCGTGCGAATCGACGTCGTGTGTTCTCCCGTTGGTCATCCACGTCCTCTCTTCGTACTTTGCCGGATTCGGATTCAATTACCATATTCATTAGAAAACGTTTTGCAAGATGATCGTTAACGGGCTATCGGGATACCTTGTAGTATTCCCCAGGAGAAAGAGGGACTGGACGTCAGTGGTCCGATGATTAATTACGACTTTGACTCTGGCAAGTCGAGACAGACCTAGCCTCGATTCTCCGGCTGAGAGAAGGAACGGTGAAACGGGGGTAATTGTAATACGTTCTTACAGTTTTATATTTCACCGTCGAACGAGTGATTTTGCGTGATTTAATGATAGTCGAGTTTCATTTTCTAGTGAAATCTATGGTCTGCATTTAGTTAATTAACTTTCCAATTATTCCCTGTGTGTATGAAGATCATCTATTTGAATATGGTCCCAGAAAACATGAACTTTTGCCAAAGGGGTACGAAGTTTGTCAAGACAGACGATGAAATGTCCCACGCCGACCGCAATTCCTCCTACACACGATACAACCCGACCCATAAAATCCTCAGCGAGCATATCGTATTAGGCTAATCTACGTAAGCCTCGACTCCGGGGAGAGAGAAACGCAGGGAGTCGGCGAGATCGACTAGACGAGAAGAGGGTGAGCTTTGATTGGTCCATTGAGGACACGTGCTGGCAACCCCGACGTGGGCCAGCCCTCTGGCTGTGCATCTCGTTACGAACTCATTCAGGAACTCCAACGTCGCCAATGACGGAATCAAGTGGGATTGTTAACGGGGGCACCGTAGGTGGCTGGGACAGAGAGAAGGCGATCGAGATCAGAACCTAATGACAATGACGACATAATCAGTCAGGATAATTCACTTTACATGATCGCCACGAGCCTCTGGAAGCCTGTCCAGGACTCCGTCGGGTTTATCCCAGGGGAAAAGTTCTGATCCTTCGAGACCCTTTGATCTCGAACGGAAACACGTCGTGGAAGTATCGTTAGGGTTGTAAGCACATTGAACCCCGAATATGTTGTCGTCCATGCATCGCGGTGGGAAATAGAAGACCGAGGAACCAGATTAGACGTGTATACCCGGGCCGAGAAACAAAAGCGTACGGAATAGAAGTGAGAAAAATAGAAGCGAAGGCGAAGAAGGAGAAGGAGAGGCCGCCGTCGGTCGACGTTCCCATGTGTTCCTACGAAGTCGATCAACCTGGTTTGTTCGAGCGAGCATGTGGGCCAACAATGCCCACTTCGGGAGCAACCGCGACGCACTTCACTTCGTCCATTATTCCGTCCACGTTTCCATGTGGCCGGGGTGCCGGCGGTGTTCCCCGTCGCCAAGCGTTGCCAACAACATCGTGCCCAGAACTACAGGCCTTCCACGGTACACGAAGGGTTCTCCACCGCACCGGCCACTGTTGAAAGACCCTGGAGTGCACTTCTCGAAATTCGCTACGCGGCAAGTAGCGTCGAGTCGCATGGCGCTACCTGCGTCCTCGAGCGGTGATGAAGTCGAGGGAAACCCTTCAGGCGGGTACGGATGGGAGGGGAAGGTTTGGGTGACCAAATTTTTGGTTAATGTCCAGACTCATCTATCTCCAGCGTGCTACCCAGTCTCGTATGGATGGCTTCGTCTCTGGGAGGATGATTGTGATTACAAGTCGGACGGAGTGTTATTCAAACACGTCTGGGATATTAAAATGTACGAACGATGACTCTATCAGCGAGGTATCCGAGAGTTTGAAAGCTTCACCGTGGTACATAACGACAAACCGTCTAGTAGTTTCCATTCATAGAATCTGTAGGGTGTTCCCAATAAGAGAGTTTTGAAATCCTCTTCAAATCTCCAGCGTAGAGCTACCATATATCTCTTCGATCCCCTAGAAAGTTAACCAATAAGACCACCAGAGGATCGATCGAGTGCTAGCCTCCCCCGGAAACGTTGAAAACCACTCCTCCTTGTCTGGACCGCGTATTTTTGATCGGCAACGACAGTTACATTCTTAGCCGCCTGGTCCGAACCCTCGGCTACTGGTTCTCCTTTAGGCCGGTTAGAGGTGCGGGTACGGATGTGAAAGAGAAACGTACGTATGTACATTCGTCGGTAGCCGAACGAAGGGTGAAACAATAAGCGACGAACGACAATGAGGATTTAAGTGGCGACCTCAATGATATCAACTGCACGCTGGAATAGAATTCAATTGAATTGAAGGAACAGCAAGGGGAGTCCTCCTCCTCCCTCCTCCCTCCTGCCGTTCTGTCTCTCTCCTGGACAACGTTTTGTAAGCACTTCATCAACGTGTTTGGTACTTTCCATCTAACGATCGGACGTCCAACGAGATTTCGCCCCGAGTTATGTAGTTCATTGGGCCAGATTATGAGTATTGTCGAACTGTCCCTTTGATTCATGAGACTTGCGTCCTATTACGGTTTTCTTCGTGTCTTGCGTGTAGTCATCCAACAAGATCTTCAATTGTGATCTGAAATTTCGCTAATCTGCTAACTTCCAAACTCCATTCTGGTTGGTTCATCTTGTAGGTATACATATCTTCCATTTGATTCATGAGAATCTAAGGTTTATCGTCGTGTTTAGCGCTTTCTATCGGCTTCTTCAGTTTGGTTCCTACGTCCCCCCCTTCTCCTGCGGTGTATTATACAACGGCTCATTAGGAGGCTGACTACCAGTAATCCTCTTCAGGCCATTTCTTTTCAAGGAATATTAAACGCCGCTCTCCTCGATATATGGGAATCGGCGAAGCGTTTCTAGCGTCGACCCGTGACGCAATAGCATCATCTACATAATTAATAGAACCGTGGACACGTCTACGTGTAGCTAGAAACAGGACCGGCTTGTAGTTAACACATCGTGCCGAACGATCAGGCACGATTATGATTTCATTTCTGGAAGTTGCGTACACTTTATCAGGTAATGTAAAAGCAATATCGGCCGAGTATTCAGCCATTAGACGAACGCAGGTGAAAATAAAATGAAGACCTCGTAGACACATGAACATATGTGCTACTAAATTGTATCTAGGATGAAAACTACTGCTAATTAAAACTATTACATACTGAAATTAGCATTTCATAAATTGATAGTAAACCATAAATAATAATTGCATTTTAATACGTCGGACCAATGTTAGATTCGATTTGGATTAAGGTGTGATAACTTATGACAATCTACTTAAAATATTCGGAGAAGTTCAATGTCCTTATGAAGATTACATACGTATAAGCTCTCTACCTACCCATAACGTCTATTCTACTGCTATTTTAAGATCAGAAATTATTCCATTTCGCTTATTAGGTACACCGATACCACTTACAGTCATAAATAATAGTTATTATTACCTTTCGGTAGCTCTTGTTACGTCCAGCAAGAAACATCAACAGCTAAAACATTTCTCCAGTCCTTCTTCTTGAATAGTGAGAGGTATCGACCACTATGGTGGCACCATCTAACCAGAGAATGGGGAACTAGACCCTCGTGAGCTGCAGAATGGAATCGTGCCGGCACATCGCCTTTATCCGACCGTAAGATTCCCCATAAAACCTCGAAATATCACAACTATAGCATGTAAAATGCACTAAACTGGAACTTTCATTGCTCCCCGATTTAGTGAACTACTTAAACACCACAAACTGCCCATCAACGTTACGATTTATATCAGATTTAACTGCAGATCATTGAAACCTGGTGGAGCTAACGTCAATGAAATGCATCTCTGCTAATTGACTCTTCGACTTTGGGCCTATATTTAATATGTTAATGCAAAATTGATAACAAAATGCTTTGTTAAACACCTCTTTTTATAACATAATGAATTTCATTGATTTACGAATTTTTGAAGTGGTCTTCGATTCAAGTAAATAGATAATCATAGGACATGAAGATTGTATATGAAGAGTTCGTAAAGGAAAGTCTCTCTAAGCACACGTACCAATGAAATGTTCATAATTGGCAATTTTAGCAAATCCGCGCAACAATAGACCCCTGAATATTGCAACAATTGGGTTAAATTCTTCCTCATCCGCATTTCTCACCCGACCACTCTCCCATAGATTACCATTTGTTCAGAAGCGTGGACAACTTTCTCAAAGAAATGTGCCTGTATATAGTCAGCGAAGAAAGTGGGGAAAAGATACTCTAGGAATTTAGCAAATTCAAAAAGAGGGACTACAACGTCAGTTACACTAACAGCGTGCAAGAAAAATTTGATGCAAAGAATATCATCTATCTTCCACTTTGAACTTATGGAATGCAATAACCTGTACCTACCAATGGACAATCATCTCTATCATATGTTGAGAATAATTTCAGACTAACCTTTCAACCTCTCTCTTACAATATTTCGAACCAAAGATTTAGGAGGACATTCGATCCAAAATATTATCCCAGTTCCTTTCAGACCTCGTCGAATTTTATCCCCGACAGTTCCTAGCTCCAAGAACAAACTTAGTTTCCCCACCTCTGTCCATAAAAGTCGAAATCCGTCTACCGTGTGCTATTTCATTTTCGCGGTAAGTCGAACCTCGTAAAGGTTACCTGGACGTGGCCCGAAGAATGTCAACTCCAGCTTAGAGAAGGCGACAGTCTGTTTAAGTCGTCCCACGGGCACCTAAGATCCTGTTGGAAAGGACCAATGACCGATCGGGGGCCCGTGGAAGGAGCCAATCGTGCTATAGGAACGCACGGTATCCAGGACTCCCGGTAAAAACCATCAAACGAAGCCGCCGGCATTCACGGAAAGCACCGACCCTGCTGCACCCTCTCTCGAGCGTGTCCACCTTGCGTCCTTCCTGCCGCATCGACCGCATTTTTTCGATTCGCATCGATCGTGAGCCGTTCACCGTTCGCGAAAAAGATCGTCGAGGGAAAGGAAAGTTATCGTGTGCCTCTCTCTGGAGCGGTTGAATTTCACGATCTAGAGGAAAAGCGCCCGTATCCCTCCCCCTGGATTGTATTTTATAAATTTTCTTTTCGAGCAAATGAAATCTTGATACGTTGAACTCGAATGAATATTACAGTGCCGAATTGTGGTAACTATAAAAAATTCTAAACGTTAAAAATTGATCATATGAAAACCCTTGGGATTGTAATACTCCTTTAAATTTTAAGGGAAGATTTCCGAATTTCGACCATCGCCTAGGCTGGACCACTACTGTTATTTATCGTGTGTAAGAAATTTGGTGCAAGTAGCTCATACATGACAAGTGATAGTAATGGTCCAACCTAGGTGATGGTCCAAATTCGGCACTCTTCCCCTAGATCGTTGCAAGCAAATGGCAGATTTCACTCATACGAATTACTCGGATGAATGCTGATTGTCGTAACCGTAGAGTTCTGAGCATTAAAAATCGACCATAAAGAGACACTTGGGATTGAAATACCTGAAATATTAGGTCGTTCCAGATAAACCACTGATTTCATTGACATGTATACATTCGTTCCTATTATTACAAATAAGGATCAATAGAAATGGAGGAAGTTTTCTTTTATCGATGATCAGCGATTTCGTTCCGAGAAACCAAAACCAGACCTCGAACTCGGACGATATTTCACAGTTCTAGACGGAGCCGTTTTGGCGTGATCGCGATTGCCTTTCCGTGCGTCGGTCTATGCAAATGTCTTCGTGAGACCCGTTCCGTGCGGACGGCTCCTTAATACACGGAGGAAAGTTGGATTTATTTCTCGGGAACTGGCGGAAAGTGTACGCGCGGAGGGTATAAAAATGTTTATCGTCTGGTTTACTAGCCCCGCGGATCGTCGACGCCATGAATTTCAGGACGGCCACATCAGTGTCAATAAACGTAGAAGCAATTTCGTCTAAAAGAATTTCCGAAAGTCAGCCTTTCACTTTCGATTTCCACGATTTCTGCCTGGGAAATGGTACGTCTCTGTGCCCCTTTCGGCGCCGCCCGAGATCTCCCGACGGAAGACCACCTTCCTTATAAATAACGGGGAAACGAAACGCTAAATCCTGATCTCGATTGTAATCTTGATGTGAATCTGAATTTTTAAGAAAGATTGGGAAACTATGATTTAAAGGGTCGAAGTACTGTGGCGATAATATCATTGTTACAAAAATTAAAAATAATACAAGATTTCTATGTTTTAGACTGGCATATTCTCAAAAAATCGGTTCCAAAACTAATCTAACGACAGGTGAGTAGGGGTCTATCTGGACCCAGGTACCGTCGTCTATGCGATCATCAAAAACGTCTGACTTCCGAGGATTAATATGGATATTTACTATTTCAAACCATTGGAAAGTATTTATTTATATTTATAAAGGTAATTGTAACATATACGAATTTACCTATAGCTACGATCGCTAATAGAAGTCGCGGTACCAGACATCAGCAGCCCCCAGAACAGTCAACACGTCAAGAATAAAGGAAACTCTTGCTAGAATCCTATTAAAACCTCTATTCTATTTCGTTTCACCAGGAACGCGCACAATCCGCGAGTCCCAGTCATAATTTATCATCTGAATTCGCAATCGTTATGTAAGAATGCGCAGCTTGCCTCCTTCTTGTCCCATCCACTGCATTCTTGCCGTCGCGTCCATCATGCCGTTTACCGGAAAAAGCTCCCTGGAAATGAAGACAGGCAACGCGACGAAGGGGATCGGTTAATGTATTATTCCTCGCGTCGCTTTAACCCTTCCTTTTTCACGAAATTCTTGGTCGTTCGAAGAGACAAAGAGAGAGAAAGATGGCAGTTAATAGAATTAACACGACTTCGAATCAATCCGCAGAAAGTCTCGATACCTAGGGCGCGTTTCGTGCCGCGTATTCGACGAAATCGAAGGACGATTTCGGTCCTCGAGTAATAGGTTCTCATGACAATTGACTGGAATCGGAGAATCTAAAAACGGAAATGTCAATTATGGTCAAAACCCTGGGATTTCAACGAACGAGACCATTGGTGTCTTTGATCTTCGCGGCCTAGGATTCTCCCTCATCGAGCCGAGCTCCAGCGGACTGTCATTACGGGAAAACAAGTCGGGGGCTTTAATGTTAGGGTCGTCGGAGCTGGTACGATTCCGAAATTCTCGGTTCCTTCGCGACCAACGACGGATGGATCTTTTAGAATCGGAATTTAACCACTTGGAGGTCATTTTCATCTGCGGGATATTATGGAGGTGTTAACATGTATGTAAAGCAGTTACCTGGTAAAATATAAGACGTTAAGTATATACACTCCCGCTCGTAAGTATTAAGACACTTATCGAATTTGCGGTAAATGTTACGAGGCATTATGAAATCTCTGAAAGTCTGAAATAAATATTGTCAGGGGGATATTGAAGCTCGATGGACAACGCTTATGCTACTATAAAGTAATAAAATTAGCATGAAATATATAATTTTAACGAAGCATCATATTTTCTTGATAGAGACTGTGTGTTATAATACTCGGTAAAGGATGCTTTATCAGGCACCGTTCGATATTTTCGTCGCGATCGAACCGATCCAGTACTGGGTGGTCTTTTTGCTTTTCCGTGCTCTAAATTGCTGTCCGATAATTCACGAGGAATCGAGGCTCACCGCGGTATTCACTTAGCACCACTTACACTCGGGCCGGCTTAATTGCATAGATCAATTAGCCTGTCCTTGCCGTTAATTTCGCCCCGGAATTAGCCGCCGGCGAGACTAATGCTTTTGCGCTATCCAGAACAATGCGTAACGATAATCAGCGTGTCGGTTCGAGGCTCTGTAACGTCTTAATTCGTGACGGGGGCGATAAAAAGGCGGCGAATTGTGACGAATTGTTTACGACGATAAACACTTTACACCCGGTTAACTTTTATTCGATGTACCACTGTATAATCCACCACTTTTTCCCGCAATCCACTACTTTTTTCCTGAATAAACAGCTAATATTGCTTGCATCCTTTCGCGCACTAACTATGAAACGTGGGGACTAGTAACCGATCATGAATTTCCACTTTCTTAAAGTAACGAACACTGAATTTGATGGAAATACATTTTATATTATACTATGTTATGCCATATTATATTACATAATACACATATCAATGTATTATACAATTTAGTTTCATATGATTCGAGTGCATGATCGAATGCTGATATTTCTAGCGTTACTAATGGTGGAGGCAGCTGTAGAAGAAGAACAAATATTACTAAACAGTACAGGCGTTTAATTCCTCACAAAATAAATATTAAATTTAATAAAGTACAGTAGATAGTAATCTACCGCTAATATATAAAGTATCTGACAAGTATGTCGATACACCTAATATGTAAAATTACTATCATTGATACCAATCTTTTATTTTCCACTTCCATTCTACATCATGCACAAGGTAATTGGATCTTGTAGATCCATAATTTCTATAATTTTTATTTAACTTAGGTATGAAAGGTCACGTTCCGTTCCGATCGCCAGTTCTACGAAATTATTCCTTATCAATTGTTACTAAATTATATCAATAGAACCGCACGAGATCTTCATGGATGCTCGTATATACACGATCGCACAACATTGTTCGAACCAACAGCGCGTTAGTATAATTACGATAAGGAGTAACGAACTTCTAATTGACGCTCATCGACAAAATGTAGGCATAAAGTGACTGTATAGAGGAGATTAGAAAAGTAGAACGTTTACGCCACTTATTTAGCTAATTATTGCGGCGTTGTGTAATAGCCGGTTCTACAACTGCCGTGACGATGCACGCTTATTACCGGGGCTCTATATATCGCAAAACACTTCGGTAAATATTATCAATTGTCCAGTGGATCGATACATTCAGAACGGAAGCCACGGAGGGTCGTGTCGCAAATTACCGACGCTTCCTGCTCACCCTAATCGTTTATTATCGATACACGTTTGAACCAATAACCCATGTAATGCTGTGTACATCTACGTGAAACTATTTCTTCGCACCCTCTTTCTTTGTGGGTCAGGATAATCCTAATAAAGATAAGTAGGTGAGAGAAATTCTATACCGTAAGGAAATTAAGATACGAGCCACATTCCTCTACATTTTTCTGTAGCTTCTTCGAGAGATCACAGACGCCATTTTAAATTACTATTTATGTACTTGAATGGAGTAGTTAAAATAGTCACAGAAAATGTTGGAATATTAAATATTTGAACCTTTTTAAATAACTTGGAGCTTAAAGTATCTTCTGGTCTTTCTATACTATAGAATTTATAATATACTATATACACAAAATGGCGTGACTTCGCGATTAGATGATTGTGCGGTATATTTGTGTGACCCTGAATATTGCAAAGCCTACAAATGTATTTCCCTTTTTTTTTATCACGTTGACTGCCATTCTAATCATCAATGACCGGAACTAATAAATTACACGAAGTAATATTCAATTTCCAAACAGGAGAACTAAGCATCTCATAAATACAAATAGTAGTAAAGTAAATAAATGTTCAATTCAACACGTAAATATTTATATCGTTAATAACAAAAACTGAAACAAATGTATGTTATTACGATATTGTCCCAATAGGTAAAACTGTGGCAATCAACCTGTTAACGAATTACGTTGGAGTCTCAATTATTCAACAGTTCAACAAGATCACTTTTTCGTAATACTTTGTTACTGGTACCACGCAACCAAGTATTCTTTCTCTCTTCACTCGCGTTAATTAACCTGATCGTGTATACGGATGTTCTCCTGTTTTGCAGAATAAGGAGCGACCCCAGCGCTGTATCGCCAGCCCACAACATCCGCCCTGAATTAATTGAATGTACACGGGCCACACGTTTTACACGCGATACAACGTTGACTAATACGGCCTCCGGACGGACTGAAGTGAAAAATGAAAAATTCATTTGAAATCACGCGCGTAGGACAGCCCACCGCTTCCGTGGAACCGCGAAGCTACACCTCATGGCGACTCGAAGACGCGCCATGAAAATCGCTCGACAAGGAATGGGCGAGCTTCGTGGAAATTAATTCTATGACTGTTAAGGAACTGCTGGCACCCTCTGGGAAGAGTTTCGCTTCGTAACGGACGGAAAATACCGAACGAAGTCTGGTCTAAGAGGAAAAGATCATGAAATTGCAGTCTTCCCTCCCTATAATTTCGCTACATCGACCTCTTTAGAATAACATATGATTAATCCGAGCGTATATTATACATAAATAGAAATTATAAATAAATTTTTTTACTGTTAATTGTGCTGCCAGAAGTATGTGAATGAATGTATGAGTCACTGTATACGAGTGGTGGTCTGATTCCTCAAAGATGGATGCTCAAGTGTCAGTCTTAACTCCTAAATCAAGAGAACAAAATGGTCGGGGTATCTTTACGGCCCATCTACTCACACTTTCGACGGTTTTCCAATCGTCGCTCGTATCCCCCGAGTGGTCAAATCACGACGATTTCGCGTTTACGTTCGAGCAACCGGTATACAGAACAACCGGAAACGAGGGCAGCTACTATTATCGGGCCGGAGGTTGCACGAGCCGGCCGAAGTTTCATCGCAACCGAGTTCCAGGTACAGCAATATGTTGTTTTATGGTGCAATCATCGGCGCGGTAATAATCATTAAGTCCGTTGGCCGAAGCCGCGGGACTCACGGTCACACGAACAAGCTCGTCGTTAGACCCCGGGATTGATTCGTTTGGTCTCGTTGGCGCTACGACGATAAAGGGTAACGAGCAACACTGGCACGGACAGACATAGTTTTCTGATTTGTTTAGGAAAAGATTCAAAACCTGGAACTCGTAGCATTGGTTTTAGAGGCATTCTTGACTTTGAATAAAACTGTTTCTTTCTATAAAACAAATGGTCTTTCATTTGCATGCAAAAAACGAAATTACGTTCTGAACTGCCCAATATTAGAACATGAAAATCGTTTACTGTAAATGTTAGGAATCCTACCAAGTACCCAAATAATATAGAAACCTTATTAAACTGTATTTACCTTACTATTACTGCTTTAGGGAACTGACTTTTCGACACTTGGTTGTACCGTAGCTGTGTGGCACAATATGTAGTCTTAGGTATAGTCAAACGTGTAGTCAAACGTGTAGTCAAACGTATAGTCCAACGAGTAGTCCAATTTTTATATTACACAGAAGCAGCACAGAGAACTTCTTCCTCCAATCTCGAAATGATTTACGCTCGAGGCGTCAACGAAGACTAACCCAAAATCTTTTTCCCTCGACCTCCAATGAAGGAAAGAAAAGAAGGGAAGAGGAATGGGCGACGGTCGAAAAATATTATGATCGAGGAACATGAGGTGGCTAGTTAGTCGTTCATATGGTGGCCATAATTGCGGTTTATTGTCTGAATAAATACGACACGAACCGGCTGTGTCAAGGTGAGAAGGACGCCCGATCGTGCATCCTTCCCGGGATTCGAAATCAAGCAGCTCAGGTATATATACTGTGCATGTAAGGGCGAGTTTTATGGGCCTGCTTAATATGGTTTATGGTGTTTTGTCCTGCTTATGTCGGCACGCCGCGGAACCGGAAGAGGGCTAATGATCCACCAAGCCCTCGAAGGACGAGGACGACGGGGGTTAAACGACGATGTATATTTCTTACAGTTGTGTTGTTATTAACATACCTTTCATGTTCCCTTACAACAAAAAAGATTCCCATATTTCGACTGATATACTTCTTTTTACCAAATTTGTTATTTGTTCCTAATAGAAAGACAGACACGCCCCATTTTATCAAGCACAAGGGTGATCAGCAATTCTGCATTTAAACTGTATTAACATTCATTCAGAAAATAGTGAATCTCTTATCTATTGGATCCTTCAACACATTCGCTACCATCATATATGTATTTACTATTTTCTTCGCGATTCCGACTAATTGCAACTTTTTCCAAATTTTGTTGACACAACATTTAGTAACCCAAACCGTCTAATTTCTCAAAAAAAAATTCAAATCATTTAAAATTCGTGAAATATTCTCTATTTTCGAGCGGAACAATCAGCACCGATGCGAACCGTTGACTGCGCCCACTAGAAAGGATGCTAACCCAGAGTCGCACCTCGAACAGGAACCAAGACGTGGATGGAACGGTGACAGACGACGGGGACAATACCCGTGGCTCGATTACCCAGAAGTACCGTTAATCATTCTAATAGCGGGGGACATAATGTCAGATACGATCTACGCTCGATGGATTCGTGTCGTGCACCGCCACGGCGACCGATCGGCCCACGTTCGAGATCGGTTCCCGCGCAGGACATGCCAAATACGAAATGATATCGTGCTGCACTTGGGACTGCGTGGACCCGTGAATGGGCGTAAGAGACAATCACGGAGGCGCCTGAATTCCGATTGGACGTCGCCTTCTAATTGAGTCATCGTGTCATTAGCGATGTAATAATCGCGCCTATATGGTACAAACGATCACCCACTCCCCCCACCCCATCTCTCTGTCGCGATCTACGAGATCGCGCACGGTTTCGCAGCAATTCCCTCGTAAGATCGTACACACAGGATCGATGATGCCCAATTAAACCTCAATTACCGACACGGATAATCGGCCACCGTCGGTGAAAGAATGATTATTCCGCGAATGATCGGTTAGAATATCGACCTTGACTGGTTTCGCAACATTTTTTTAGTAAGTGTATTTTCTTTTATTTCATCTATTATTCACGTGCCCTTGCTTATATTCATAATATCTTTGTATCAAAGGGCTCTTCCCGTTGAAATAAATATTATTATTATTACCCTTTCAGATGGAATCGAAAAGGACCAGCGGATGGAACACATAAAAATGTCCATCCACGTTCTCGAGGAAGAATGAAATTTCTTGGACGGATTTCTAAAGTGGTATATATCCCAATAACGATCTCGATCATCAGAAATAGGAATCGTGTGTGACGTCGTTATAATGTGCAATTCGCCGAGGCCCATTTCGCTGGAATCCGAACGATGGGGAGCATTTTCGGAACGAGCCACCGGAAGATCGCGTGCTGCCGAAATATTCTGGAAATATGCTAATTACCAGTTAGTCAGTTTCTTATGGCATTGCGTCCGTTTCTACGATCACCCGTTCCCCTCCAAACCTCCTTTACCGTTTGTCGTCCAGGGTCCCCTCTTTCCGCCGTTTCGTCCTGGTTTCCAAGCGATATTTTCGTCCTCGGCTCCGATCGTCTTTTCGTCGTTACATGCGACGATCTGACGTTATCTTTTTTTTTTACCTTCGACTTTTTCCCGTGACTTGATATCGTAATCGTCGTGAACCGATAATGCGCACTATTTTTGTATAAATGCACAAAGCGCGATTAGGAAGCCATTAGTTCTTTGGATAACCTTGCGATGGGAATGAAGGATATCACGCGAGCTTCTTTAAACTTCTTGCTTTATTTCGTTTCCATTCGTCTTCATTTGCGTTAGATGGAAACATAGTGGTATTTAAGATAAATTTCCAAGTAATCTATTTTATATCTGGGCCCGAGAGCCCAGTTGGTATTCCAATGGTAAAAATGATTTCGTTCTAAGTCGTTTAGTTTCTTAATATAACAATATAAAAATCATATTAAGCCCATATCGTGTTCTAAGCCGAACAGTGTAAAGTCCATCACAGGGGATTTAATGCAATGCTCACTATTTCTACATATCGAGACGTGTGTTAAGTCCATTCAATAGTTCGAAGGTAGCGATTGTTTCTCGTTGAATTCTTACCAAATGGTTCCACAGTTACAAGATTTTTGAATTCTAAAATTTGAAAAGTGTGACTTAATACACTCTAGCACTAGTTCTGTTCACGCCTTAAGAATTAATCACACGATAACAGCAGTGTCTCTCCGTCGTGATATCTTTCGTAACTGCAACATAAAAAAAAATAACGCAATCCACGGGGAACGGGTAACGAATTATCGTCCGTGATGAAAAGATTCAGCGTAACAAATGGCAATTCTTTATCGAGCAACAACGTCAGAAAAATAACGCGAACCAGTGGGCCTTCCATCAATCACCTGAGTTGCATAGCCCAAGGATGGTCCCCGATGGAAATCTTCGAGTCGATCCACGTGTATCCGAAGTAACCTGGAAGTCGTTAAGATAATGCGTTGTTCCTTGTATCTTCGTTCATAATCTGACAAATTGTCGAAGCGTACGGTACCGCCAACCGATTCGCGACGACGAACCGAGTATTTTAATACCGATCGATAAAACGACACAAAAGGGATTCCCTGTCCTTTCTTTTTTTTTTACCAACCAGCTTCCCGAGATCACAATTATCGATTTTTTTTTCTCTTCAGCCCCAGTTTGCCGGTCAGCGCGCATTCCGTGTCGTTTCTCCTCGCGAGTGCGCGCGCGCAAGCGAGCTGATTCGCTAGGCAAGAAACGAGATCCTTCGTTCCGATTTACAGGTCGATAATTTCGTGGCTCGCGCGCTCTTCTGGGAAAACCGCGGAGACCGACCGCTTTCACTCCACGCCATTTACGATTGGTTCAAGGTTCTCGTTCTCCTTTTTTCCCCTGTTCCTGTGTGTGTGCGCGCACGCCTGTCCACGCTGCACCTGCAACTGAAAAGAGCACGGAAACGTGATTGCCAGTCTGCCCAATATTTATTTCGATGAACGAAATCGAAGCATAGATCGTAATTATAAAACTAAACAGGTGAATTATTGTCTTTCGTTGTGGTTGAAAAGATTCGATACGATATTTCGATGGCTTACGGTTGCCATTATTTTCTTTTACGTTCAGATCAACCGCCAGGTTCCACCTGCATTAGGTCAGATCTCTCTTTTCATCAAAATTATAAAGTCTGTAGAACATCTATCTCAGGCCACAATTTTCTAACCTTCCAGAACCTCCTGAACCTTATCCGAATTTACTTCGTTTAAACGAAAAATTTCAACCAATCTTCGTTCACACATATCCTTCACATTCAACTAACACAACAGTCGAAGTGTTAACATATAACACCATCCAAGAGTGACATGGTTCATCATTTTCACTTTTTCTTGTCTCCCAAGTCGTCGCTTATGTACACGACGAAAACTAAAAATTAATTGGTCATGAACTTACAAACAAGCTGTAATCGGTTACTTATATCGCGGCCGTGTGGAACACGCATTTCAAACCCCCCTTCGTCCTCCCCGTGTGAAAAATAAAGTACGAGTTTGAGGAAAAATGCGCGACGGCGGCGTCCCGATAACATTGGTTTGCATTGGAAAGGAAGGTGGCAGGTGATGTGACACGCGATCTGAAAATTACGGTCACCATCGATCGATACACGCAAGAATCAACGAAGGTGCGCGACTGCATATCAATGGCCGGCTTTTCTCCAATTTTCTTCTTCCTCGCTCACAGTCTCCAACGTAGCTTTTTTTTCTACCCCGTGAACGAAAGAAGATCGAAGGATCCTCGAGGATCACGAACGTTGGAACGCAACGTAACGGTAATGGAACGTTAATTAACACGGCTAACGGTCTTGTAGCTGATTAATAATTAACGATATCAGCGCAGTTGTCCGTGTAAAGATTGCGGATTAATCTCCGTGCCCTGGGATGGGGCACGCGAGGAACGCATTGTCACGTGATTGTTGTTCCGGGTAGCAAACGACAGGATCACGCGATACACGGAGAAATCTGCTCGGGGTCGTGTTTAACAAGTTTTTAGTATTTATAATTTAAACGAGATCCTCGTATGATCGATAGACGCTTGGTAGAATTAAATAATACACAGGCGATTAGGAATAATCCAATCAGCCAAACCTGTCTGAAACATTTCTTCCTATAAAATTATTGTCCCGATGCGGACCCGAGTTAGGGACAATAATCGAGAGGAGTCTGTATGAAGAAAATTGCGCAAACCTTGTTCCGGTTTTTCCCTCAATTTGACATAGGTCATGTTGCAAGACTTTCTGTCAATTTTTTTGACCATTTTAGTTGGTAACAGATGGCTATGGTTCTTTAGACAGCTTTTGTCATTTATTGCTGGCAATTTGCTCGAAACTTGTACACAACTGGTTATCAGGGACGGTAATTCGGGGGAAGATGCCAAATGGAGAAAGATGCCGAACAACCATAATTTAGAATTTAAGTTGGTTTCATAGAAATATGTATATGAAATTTGTTATTCATTTAATACAAAACCTAAGGCATATTTATAGAGTTATATTTTCCAGGGTTGTTACCAGGATGAAATCGCGGCTCCGTGATAGACGAAGACTCGAGAATCACGATCTTTCTTTCTACCGATAGATACACACGGATTTATCCATTCGTTCGGCATCGACTAATTATCTGTAATCGACGGGATCCGAGGCATCGACAATCCGACGAGAGTTTCTTGGTCTTCAAGGAGCTCTCCTCCACTTCCCACGTCTTCGACTGTACCCCGTAATTTCTTGTACTCGAGAGGAATTGCGAAACGCTTTGTTCGGTATTGACAGAAGAGAATGGTATATACCGGGCGCGCAGCACGGTTAAGCAGTAACACAGAAGAATGTAATTAGAGTTCTCGGGGTATCGATGCCCGATAACCCGATTATTAGGACGCGGGAGCAGAGGCTTCGAAGTGAAAATCCAAGGGAACGGCGGTATCGCTGTAACGAGGGATCGAGAAAAATATTTTGTATCCGAAACGATTTCTTTGTCCATCGATTGGAAATAGAAATCAATCGTGGAGAAGAATTATGTGAATATACTGAGCCTATCGGATAGGTCTATCTATTTTGGGCCGACATTACAGTGGAACCAAGATGGCGGACATCCTAAGAAACAGATGATCAGGATTTCTTAAAATTTTTACGTATTTTATACCTTGGCTTTTTTTACTAAAAATTCCATAATAAGATTGTACTACTTAACTAACTAATTCTGTATATTCTTATTCGATTAATTCGGAAACAACTGTCATCTTCTTTCATCAAATATCTTTTTTCACGAAATGTCAAATTCACAGGTGGAAACCAGACAGAGATTACCTCCGAATCGAAAACCATCGGAATCCTAAACCTGGACACTCCCATCGAAACGCCACGAAGGTGGTAACCGGTGGTTACCAGGCATTTTCCCAACAGTAACCAGTATTGATGATGGAAACTATTAATACCAGGCTGACATACTCTGCCTAAAGATACGTAGCCCCGATATGCAACCACGTTTCCATCCCCGGCCCTTCTCATTTGTATTCGCGATAGCGGTCTGCTTATCACGATGCTTCACGTGCCCCGTTCCCGTCCCTAAAACGAAGGCAATGCTAAGTATAGTGAAGGTGTACCCTTCGTGGTGAGCATTGGAAGGGCGAAGGAGGCGATGACGGGAGCGACGAAAGAAGAGAACGAAGAAGGGGTGGAGAGAACACCGAGGGGAAAAAGTGTAGCTAGAGAAAACAAAAAGGGAGGAGAAGGTAGAAGAAGAAGCAGAAGAAGAAGACGACAAAGAAGAAGAAGAAGAGGAAGAAGAAGAAATGCCTGACGCCGATCGAAGAGACGGAGCCCCACCTCTTGCGAGAGCGATGCCGTGCCGGGACAGGCCCGTCGAATGTTAAGGAGACGCGGGGAGCGAACATATCCTCGGCTAACCTAACCTCACCTCCACTCACGGAGGCCGCCGTGCGGCCAGCGATCCCGCGTATGATTTCCACTCGAGCTCCCATTGGTCGACCGGTCGGTGCGCGGTTACCGCCTTCGCCATTAAATAAAACCTTGCGAGAAGAGAGCGATATTAAAAAAACGAAGGGTCTCAGGCCCTCCTCGATACGTTCCCGACCTTGCCCCGGCACTCTTCTATCGATGCTTCGGGTTCCAATCCCTTAGAGACGTGTCGGTCCGATACGCACCCCATCAATCGAAGTCAGAAATCTTCCCTCGACTTTTTTTAACTTTTTTCAGACAGTGTAGGTAGGGAGGATGCTTCGAAATATTCCGGTATTACCGTCAATGGTGTATAACCCATGAAGGATGTACTTGGAATCGAATCCAAAGAAGTGTAAATTAATATCTTAGAGAATTGCTTCTGATCGATACTCTATAGATTGGAGCAATGACTAGATTATTCTGGGTTATATTGGACATTCTTAGTAGACATAGAGCCGTGGCTATAGTTGTGGCGTAGATGCCACAGGGATAAGAGGAACTTGTTCTCTACCAATTTAACCAAGAATGAGAAAGCAGGCTCTTCTCTATGGCCATATTTTTAATAACAATGAATCCCTTCAAGAAATATTTACTCCAACTACAAAATATATCACTATTAAATTTAACATAACAACTATTAATATGAATTGTCGTCACATGGGTCGCCATAGATTTTTTCAGTAATTGAAATTTACAATCATTCGCGTACAATACCTTCTTAAATACCCTCAAACATTTAGTCATGCAATATTCCAAGTAGATCCCCGCCCAAAGCAAACAAAGTCAATTTTCAACCCTTTTTCTGGACTCATAAAGAAGCTCCGGAATCATGTATGTAATATGCAAAAATCTGATTATTCCCAGGCTTGATTACGAGAAGTTAACAAGAGCGTCACGACGCCCTCTTCCGTTCCCGAAGACAGCTGGCTGGTCGGAGAGGGTTCAATTTTCTGGCCGACAGATTCGCGAATCCGCGTCGCCAATGTGCTCCCCCGATCTAAGCCTCACCCTCCACTCCTCTGTTTCTATCCTCTCTGTCTCTCTCTTTCCGTGGTCCAGACTCTCTCCTGCTTTCTCCTTCTGCCCCGTAATTGATATTATTATGGGCCGATGAGGCCCTCCCATTACGTTATAAATGTTACACGGGTCGATTACCGCTCTTTGTTCCGGACATACTTACAATGTCCGCGAACAATGCTGGACCCTCTTCCTCCTCCGCTTCTCCTCCGCTTCCTACAGGCCCGGTGCATCGTATATGAACGAAGGAGAAGACGACGGAAGAGTTAACCCTCGATTTAACCTACGAGAGGAGATAGAAAGATAAGGGAGAAAGAGAGACTCTCGCCGATTTCACGGTCCTCGAATAGCCAGGCGCCTACCACTCAGAAATTAAATTAGAAGCAACGAACATTCCCATTAAATCCTCTGTCCCTTTCGTAGCTTCGTCATCAAAGAATGTTACTTATTCGAATCGTTCTTCAATAATTTCTGGCCCGAAATCGATACCGATCGATTCGATCGAAAGCTTGCACGTGGCCCCTGTTCCTCCGGCCGCCATTTTGAAATGGAGCCGAGGCAGGACTTCCTTCTTCTTTCTCCTTTTTTCATGGTCGGTTCGTCGTCCTAATCATTGTTATTACGACCGGTCGCCCGTTCGCACACGTGCTTTTTTCTCCTTCATTCGGGTTCATCCCCTGGTTCGTCTCCCCCACCCCTCCTCCTCCTGCAGGTTCACCCTCTTCCTCTCCACGTGGATTCTTCGAGCTCCGCGATAGATTTCGGTCAGACCAATTACATTTTTTCCCCGACCGTGGAAGGAATAAAACTATGATACGGATCGGTATCGTGCCCCACCTGCCCTCGTATCGGCGCCTCAAAAGAATCTCTTCCTCTCCCCCTGCCCACCCCTCAAAAAAAGGAACAATTTGTAGGCGCGACAGACACGCTTGATCCTAATAATCATTGAACCAGCTCATTATCCCGTGACCGAGGGAAACTTTTTAATCCTCCGATGGATAATGCTCGATGGAACGTTCGCGGGACCGACGCGGAAGAACCCCCTCCTTATAATAGATCCCTTGTTCTATGCGATGGGGTGGGTTCAACATAATTCACAGACTCTTCAGACGTACTTAACACTCGCGGTACCGTCAGCTGCCTGTTGGAAACTAAAGTTTCAAATGAAACTTCTATAAGATCCTGTAAGATTCTGTGAAATTTTTTAAAAATTCGCCAACTTTCAAGGTTTTAGAGACTGAAAAGACTGTATCCACCTAAATGCACCCAGAATATTCGGACTGAAGAAAGAGTATCAATCAAAGATCGTTCAATAGCGACTGAGCACTACAACAGTTCTTCAAATTCTCGCGAGAATCATTCTAAAAAAAATCGAAACACTTTACTCCAGAATCATACGAAAATTGACCGACACAATCCAGCCGATTCCGAGCACTTCTGGATAAAGCGAAGGCGAGAGCGGGCGTGTCGACTTTCTTGCAAAATGCGACTCCGCCGGGCAAGAAAGTGGAGCGTGGTCGTTGTATAATGTATTCACGCGATTTTGCTGCTGCTCCTTTTCCTTTTCCTCATCTTCCCCTCCCCAACAGAGGAGGGAAAGGGGAAACGGGATCGTTAAAAATACTCGGGTGGTACACGGTTTGCGACCGCCCGATGTTTCGGCTTTCCGCGAAGTGCATTCGACGATGCAACCGTACCCGACACACTCTCCGAGGCGTGTAAAAACCGAGAGGGAATGAGAAAAAAAAATGAACGACGAGACGAGCGACGCAGTTATGTCACTATTAAAAACGCATTAATCCCGGATTCGCCTTGGATCGGGCCCCGGTCGCTCGACCAGCGCCGATTTAATCGCCCCGGGTTTCCCGGCCTGGACGATTTCACGCGTCGCAACGGGCATTATCGCGCGCTCGCGCGCGTT
The DNA here is from genome assembly GCF_001272555.1 of Dufourea novaeangliae. Taxonomy (NCBI): domain Eukaryota; kingdom Metazoa; phylum Arthropoda; class Insecta; order Hymenoptera; family Halictidae; genus Dufourea; species Dufourea novaeangliae. Next base: position 51,268 of record NW_015374293.1, on the reverse strand, counting down.
TTTACGCACCCCCCGCGAGACGGAAACGCTGGTGGATTTCAGGGGATGTGTCGGATCGGTTGGTGAAGCCTAGACTTTTTTCGGATCGAGTAATTTTTAGTCGAGGAAAATGTCTGTTAAATTGAGGAAGCACTGGTTGTTGGGTCACGGTAAATACTTCATCCCTTGATTGAAAAAACGCAGACTGTTCTCAAAAATCGGCTAATTTTTCGTCGAAATTAAAATGACGAAGTTAAATTGACAAAATGTATGGTATGTTAGTATACTTGGATGTAGTTTTGGATTCTTTACTGAGCGTGCAAGAATATTGAGTGACAAGAATACTTTTATAAGAATAGGAAGATAACAAAATGATACATACTAGATGTACCAATAAGTAATCAATCATTTTTTTGAATTACAAGGCGGTAAATTTTACCTGAAAGAGAACGTTCCGACGATTCTCTCAGTAATAATGGCGTAGGATGTTCAGTTCCTCGAGTAAAAGTGGATTATTTCGTGAAATGTATTGCAGAAAATTATTGTAGCTTAAATAAAATAGAGTCTGTCGAAGAACTTGATGCGAAATGATTGGTTACGAAATAACTTGATTATTCTACATCGAGAGTATATTCGTCGAAGCTCTGCAAGTCTTTGGAAAGAAGAGAAATTTCGTATCGAAGGGGGAAATCGATGAGTGATATTAAAAAGTAACGGTTCAGATAACCCTTCCGTCGCTGGAATCGTCGAATGGATGAAATGTTACGAACGTCATTGACGGATAAGAGAACAACGACCACGAACATCATGTTTCTATACTCGAAAGCTCGGCGATGCGGCGGCGGGGGGTTGCTGGAAGCTTCTAAAGTACTCGCTGCCGCCGCTAATGGCACTTCTCCAGCCAACGAGGGGGAGATTTTAAGCTCGTTTCGCGGAAAAACTGTTGATTTTCCACGAACGAGGAATTACTTTTACCCGGGGCGCGTTCCTCCCCCGGCTCTTCATTCGTATCGCTTCCGAATCGATATCGAGGGTGACGATAGTTGAATCGAGGGGAATATAGGCAGACAGGTTCCTCTACTTAAACGAAGAAATTCTGTCTCTGCGAACGCGACGTTCCATGAAGTTTCAAATGATGGTTTCTCGGTAATAGTTGATATTCATATTTTCCAGAAATGACTACGATGTTATTCGAATAGTAAATTATTCGATTATTCACGTTTATAAGTAAGTCATCAGGTATCAAAGTATCAGTCATCTAATCACAGATGAAGCTAGCTAGAATGCTGATAAAACCTGTAGATCCTTTCTCCAAGAGAACACGCCCTACATCCAAAAGCCTGACGCTATTGTTTATCAACCAGTTACTAAATTTCACCTTACACTTGTCTTTACCATCGTCATACGGCCTTCGTACGTTCACGACACACAAGACTCATCCCACCATGTCTATCATCCCACAAGCAAGGAGCCTAGTCCAGCAGACAGAGGACGACGTCGATCGACCAACCGTCTGCCCGTTTCTTTTTGTTTCACCAATTAGAAAATCATGCATGAACGTAACGATGTCCCGTCTAATATCGTAGGGTCGCTTCCCTGAACCGTTTTTAATATCAGCCGTGGAACCAGAGCGAGAAGAGGTTGGAACGAGAGAGTTTGGATGGGGTTGTCCACCGTGTGTTACCATACACGTCGCGCGGCGTCCCCCGATAATGACGAGGCCCCGGTGAAAACTATACCGGGATCCCCTTGAAAAAGAACGAGATATAGACGAGACCAGGGGAGGAGGAGAAGCGAACGGAGTAACGGAAGAGAGAGTCACCCGCCTTCCTAATTCGATCGAAGCCTCATTATGATCTTAGAGCTCCGGGGCGAACCTAGCATTAGTATAAACACGGATGGAGAGTACCATTATACGGGCCGTGGCGGTGGCCCATTTTGAATACGAAAGGAGCAGAGATATTATGTTAATCGATGCCGACGATATTACAATATACTATCGCCACCCCGGGGGCCGTCCTCGTCGAGACTTTTCGCCTACGTCTTCTCGGTCGCGGCCACCTATGCATATATGTATGCATATTGCCCTGACTCGGTCGTCGCGACGCATTTATAAGCTCGCGAAAAAATAATTAATAAACGAAAGACGATCTCCGAAAGATGACGGGGACGCGATCACGGATGGCTCGAAGGTGCATCTACCAAAGGATACAACCCCGCTGGCAGTTCGTGAAAGCTCATGAATATTTATCTGGGTCAGACTTGACCAACTTGCCGATTGAAACCGTTTTTCGATGCTTCGTTAGACACCCAGTAATGCCTGTCCCTAGCCCTCACCCCTTTTCAACTTCCTTCGCTAATTGGACGCCGTTGAACGGCTACTTGTCTTTCCCGCGACTTTGCTCGACTTCGACAATCGGAGTAACCCTCCTGTGGCGGATGCTGGGTTATTGGGGACCCTGAAACTGATTTATACCGGGGTATGGCAACTATAATTCCTGAAGAAGAATAGTGGTCGAGGTTCGGTGGGGAGATAACATTTCCAAGATTATCTATAACGTTATTACAAAGCAGACTTCGAACACTTATCGAGGATTTACTGTATATGGTAGTGTGGTTCTATCAAATGATCAATTTTCGGAGGAATTCTCACTTTCTCGGCGGATTCTCCATTTGGTAAGCCTTGGAAGACAGAAGTAGAAACGCGTATCCTCTCACGAAAATTGCGTAGTGGCTGTCTTCGAGTTCGAGCGGATTACAGGGGTGGCAGAGTTGAATGAAGGGTGTAGGAGGGCTCGGCTACTGAGGGATCGTTGTTGCCATGGCGACACCAACCCCGTCCTCCGGCAGTTCACCATTTCCCCCGTGCGCCAGAGCGATCCCTCCGACCTCCGGGGGAAGGCGCGATCCATATCTGCTAACGCCAAGTCGCGTTTGAATGGCCATTTTGTGTTCGGATGCGAAACACGAGAGAGGTCTTCGCCTGTTCATCGTCCGTGTACCAACTGACGCTATCTACTTAAAATATATTGATCCCCGCGAGCTATGCTAAATCCTCCGAGCACTAATGCCTCCTAATGATCCCGTAATACGTCCACCCTTTGACAGCTAGAACCGATCATGCGGATAGTAACAAGTGCCTTGAATAATTTTCAGTTATGACCTTCTTTAATAAACATGATGCATTGGAAGTATAACGTTGTAGTTAAATTAAACCTTCTTTTCGAGGATGCACGTCGTCGTGTACTAATTCGTTCCCTCTACTTAATAATTCATTGTCAGATTGAAATATGTAAAATCTTCTGGCGTGAACGGTTGCTGAATTTATTATGTATCTGATGTAAATTATGAAACAGTGACAGGCACATCGAGCAATTTGTAGTTTGAACTTCCTGTTACAACAGATTACATAAACGGTTGTGCAGCTTAAGTCAATGGGTTATTATTATATTAGCCGCTTTCCTTGGAAGAAATTAAAAATGTTAATTTGAGGGATGTGAAGAGATAACTAGATTCTAGTTGGGACATAAATATGTAGAAGACAAAGTGCGCTCGTTACACAGTGTTCAAACGTAATTCCATTAGCCGAGGATGAAGCTACTCGAGATCGCTGGAAATTAACCGTCCCGATGTTTACCCTTCAATAAAGACCCAGGTTGAAGTGGTGAGAAAATTTCGTGATTCCACCGTGGGCGTAATGTCATACATTATTTCTGAGTCGTCGTCGTCGTCGTTTTCATTACGTTGATATTAAGCTCGCGGTAGCAGCCACATTGTTGAAAACCGCGGTGTTTGCGTTTGGATAATGAACGTATCGAAAGACAGAGGATAATGCGCGAGTCCTGGTAGGGTATTTTTGAAACAAAGGATCGTGGAAACGGCACGGTTACAAACAATGTTGCATGCACGACCAGTCGTTACGTGCCCCTGCGTTTACGTAATCATGAAAAAATAAAAGAACGACGATTCCATTTGAGAGTTTGCTTAACATTATGGGAGAACAAGTTCGTGCATACGAATTACTAATATTACTTTATCTGCTACTTTGCAAAGTAATGCATGTAGGTTGAGATATCTGAAACAGTTTACCGGAATATCCTCGTGGCTATTGAAGATATGAAAATATGGTAGCACGCATGACTGAGCAGTGTTTGCTTATTAATATTCATTTTGCATCCTAATGCTTCGATTCATTTATCAAGGGGACAAACTGTAATTTTCTTACGTATTCGTATGTTTACACTACAAGTATCAATTAGTATCAATTAAAAAATATGAGAGTTCACAAAGATTTTGTATCCTGAGAATTACAAACCTGTTACAATTGATAACAGTATTGACTCACCAAAATGAACCATTGCAACTATTAACCCTCGTGCACTGTTCGGGTCAATTTGACCCACAGCCAATGTTCGATTCTTAATTACATTTTGTGTTATAAAAATTTATAAATAAATTTTCTTCCTTAATTTAGTGAAACAAAATAAAACGGTTCATAACTTCTGGGCTTTTTTGCTCCGTTTAAAGCGAATGACTTTCTCGTTTCGGAAAAATTTAAAAGAGCTAATGATAAGGTAATCTATTGTTTTCATAAACATAGAAAATTGTTTAGAACCCTGAAAATATTAATTCTTCCACTCATGTTTATTACAACTTTTTTTAAGTAATTACTATCTACCACCTACTATCTCACCCCAGAAGTTATGAACCCTCTTTCGTTCCACCCTACACACTTTCTTTTATTTTGAACTGGAAATATATTTTTCACCTCGAAAGGGTTGTAAAAATGTCGAAGGGAAGGGGGAAGCAGAGCTCGATAGCAAAAGGAAATTCTTTCCGAGGCATTAGACACAAGGCTTCCGCGTTAGGCGAAGTGCTTTCGACGTCATTCCTAGGACCCTCAAAACTCACCCCACATGTAACCCGGCGTCCTCTCGACGACGACATAGGGGTGTACTGTCGCGACACTTGCGCCATTGGTCCTCGAGGGCCGATTTAAGAGTCACGGCCCTCCAGCCGATTACAACGTTAAGAGGAAACAGTGGTCCGGATCGGTAATTAAACAGCAAGGGAACAGAGAACGGGGCCAGAAGCCACTCGAGATTCACGCTGCAAAACACGACACGGTAAGTCGTGTACGAGTGTCCCGATTTAAATCCCGGATGCGTGTCGCGTAAACGCAAGGAAACAATCGTCACACGTGTCCACCGCCTTCCTATTCCCATAACTGGAAGTTACAAAGTTTTGTTCAACTCTCCGAAGCGGCCGCGAGTTAATTAACCGAACGTCAATCAACATAAAAAAACGACAGGGTAAAAACGGGACTTACAAGAAAACGAAGAATTCCGAGACGTCCTTGGCCAATCTGTATCACACCGTCCAGAAATCTGCATTCTGATCTCGGTGTTATTCATAACTGCTCGGTCACGGGGCAACAAGAATTCAAAATGGAGGCGCGTGTGTACATCCCCTTCCCCGATGTGGCTCGAATTTCCCCAAGTCTTGCCCCCTTATATCTCCAGCGCAGAGGTAATTATTTTTTTCGCGAAATCTCGGGATCTCGATCAGGTGATCCCCCCTCGGCCTTCCCCCCTTTGGACGATCGCCGATTCGTCGAGGGTGCGAGAGAAAGGGCGTACATATCCTTTCGGGGACTACGGGGCTGAGCTGCGTGGCGGAGACCCATTTGCGATGCAGAGAACGCACACACACACACAAACATACATACATATACACAGCGTCGACCCCCATCGAGGTGTATCTTCCAGGGTTTGGCCAGTACATACGCTTCCTGTACGTGTGAACCAGCACGGGAACCTTAGCGTGTGTCCGCACGCCAAGCAGTCTATCTCTGTGTGTGTATGTTCGGAGGGAACACGATGCACATGCAGAGGCAGGCAGGCAGACACCGAGGCAAAACCTATCTGCCATGCACGATCGCTCGGTTGCATATAAGCCCCGAGACGCGCAGCACGTCATTACGCGCGGGGCAGAAAGCAAAAAGACGATAGCCTCGCCCCGGCCGGCCAATCGCCGTTCGCGTGCTAATGAATCTGAACCGACCCGACCAATGGCGGGGCACACCAGGGTATATATACGCTCCCGGTTTGAACCCTTCTGTTAACCCCTTGTGGCGATGCCGCGCGGCGGCGGGTACCAGAAAACCCCCGGGTGTGGCAGACCGGCCCGACTCGATCAGAAATCCTCCTCCTTTTTCTGGCTGCGATCGGAATCGCGGCGCGGTGGTGGATTTTTTTCTTCGAAAATTTCAAATGGTTATTACGCAACCAGCAACGGGGCCCGTTAATTTATATCGACTGGAGCGAATCTACAGAGAGCTATGGAGGATCGACCATCCCCTCTCGAGCGGGGAAACCTGGTCTCTACCGATCGTTCCGTGTTTTGAGATGGGAAATAACCGAGCGAAAGTATAATACTTCCAACATTTTTTCATGTAATGCAAAATACACTTCACTGTCAAATACAACAATAAGTGTAAATTTATTTTTACTTTTGGAAAAAATGTGTTAATTGTAAGGTGCTAGAAGGGGTTAATATAGGGCCTTGGGGAGGGTTCTTCGATTTTTTTGAGACCATTGTCGCTTTGAAATCGGAAGTATCTTCCTGTGACGGAAGTTATTAACTTTCTAACCCAAATTAATTTTTATTGTTTGTAGAATTTTTTATGTTTGTATATGTTATTTTTTACGTTGTTATATTTATATCTCTATAGCCCTTTTTGTGATGTCTACATATGATAATTTTGTGCTCTGTAACGGTTGTAGAAGTCTTTGTTGTAATAAACATACGAATGTTTTTTCATACATGCTGTTTCATTCTTCCTTTAAAACGTCTGCCCAGAATAATGCGATTCCTTGCAATTAGTAGCATCGTGTTGCACAATTCTTGCATAACGGACCACTGACTATCCGACTATTCGAACACTTCCGCCAGTCACTGTACATAATGAAAGACTGCCTCTACCTTCTATGAATGGTTTCAGTTATCATTGTAAAATTCACATTCGATAAAAATTTCCATTTTCCCATACTCAGTTAAAGATCCTGACTACCAAATCATCAACTACATTAATCGCAACGCGAATGTCCCAAAGCAGGTATCATTAACCTTTTCAAAACCAGAGGCCAATTAATTATCTAGATAAAGACTCTCAAATACTGAATAAAAAAGAATAAAATTCCAATTTTTATAATAAAATAATACTTCTTCTCAGTGGTGGGATTCAAATGATTTAACACCCGGTTCACAACCCTAGCACCACCTACAGAAGTGAAAACAACAAACTTACAATGAAAATTTTATGAACCAACCAAGTAAATACGATTAAAACTATATAATTTTAACAATCAGTTCGTCGAAGCTACAGAACTTTAAAGAAACGATTTTACCGAACCGATACGAACCGATTGAATCCCACCACTGCTTCTTATTGAATGAGCCAACCTTTGGCAAATAATTATTAAATTGTTTAAAGTTCAGAACGATGCCCTTTACCGCAGCGTTCACCATGTATTATTCCAATAAAACTGTACCCAACTCTGTCCAAGGCAACTTCACAACCTCCGAAGAAAAAAATCCCATCTACTTGTACCCTGTTCCGCAATCCATTTTCTCCGGCTAAACTATCGGTTACAAAGTATCAAAGCCAACCGCGAGGTATATTTAAGCACCCAAGAAGAGATCTGATTCGACGGATGACCGGATTCACCTGTACACACCTGAAAATACAACACGAGTGGTCCCTATCCACACGTGTCTATATGTGTGCGTGTTTCTCTGGCCTCGTGTGCGCGCGTCCTTTCTCGCCGCGGAAAATATAATGATGGCGAGGCGAGCCGAGCTGCGAGCGGAGCGTTCGTTCGTTCGGTCGGGACTCGGCGTTGGAAACCAGCGATAAGGAGGGAGTGTCTACTGCCGCCATAATGATAGCCCTGAACGGCTCTCTGACTCCGGTACACGCTGCACCGAGCGGCAGAGCGGTGTGTGCACACGTTCAGCCGTGGCTACATATGTATATGTGTGTGTACGCGGTCTTATGCGCTGTGTGCACATGCACCGAGGCCGTGCACGACATTGCAGGCACGCATGCACGCGTGCACGCACTTCACGTGTCGCCCCGACGCACCGAGGAGAGCTCGGGGAAGAGCGAGGCGATGAACAATGGACGAGTTTCTTGCGGAGGCGAACCTCGTGTACACCACCTACGGGAACCTCTGCTGACTACCCTTATCCTCTATCTTCCGGCACGCACTTTGGCGCGTCTGACTACCCATGCGTAGGGTTGGGATCTACTAGAGTTACGCGAATATCTAATCTTGATTAACCCCTATGATATTCTTGATGTCCACAGTCTCCAGAATTACTGTACCATCAATTAGTCCCCAGAAAGAAAAGGAATTCGTTTACTTATCGCGATTGTACATTTACTCTTAAAGTTAAATATTAATATCAACAATCTAGTATTTCACTTTGACTCAACGAAAACAAATAATATGTCTGTTTGTTGAAACCATTTTACTAAGTTTGTAGTTACTATTTGTAGTTTATCCAGTCTTCGGAATGTAATTGAGTAGCGTGTCTGACTATTGTGTCTGTTTCTACTTGCGATACGTACAAACTGAGCACATTATGATCTGGATTCCACTGTGGTTATTATCTTCTGTCTGGCAATTTATATGAGATTATTATGGAAAATAGGTAATATCGTACTGTTTATAAACATTACTGGAAAGAAAAATAATTGGTAATAAATTGGCACATTTGGGACTTGAACTTGCCTTCTTTTGAAATGGAAAATCTCTTATTGGATAATTATTTGTACGTGTCTATTATGCCTGATAAAAGGCTATAAACATTTTAAATACATATATTTCTTGCCAGACACGTGTAAACACCGAGACTCAACACAAGAGTGGATTGCTTAAAAATCTTAAGACTTCAATGTATCAGCCATTGCATTCCAGAAAACAAACCGAAGTACCAAGGCTCGAATTACATCGATTCCTTTCTTCTACGGAATCTTCATTTACATTCCGACGTATTTTTACGATTCTGAATGGAAAAGAGGATGCAGATAAAAAAACAAAGAGCAGACCAGCTTCTTCCCTCGCGAAGTATGATTCGATTCACGAAGTATGGTTCCATTTTTATCGTGTGTTTCCTGCAATCTGTTCCTTCAATACCAATTAAGCCCCAACCGGTCCCGTGGCCGCATTTTTGTGCGAGAAATCAGGATTTCGCAATACCGATCCGTATAAACCGCGAATGAATCGATTCCATAGTCTCAAAGAATCGCGAGTATCCTATTGGATCTTTGATTACGCACGATTATCAACGGTAATTACGTTCTATTGGTCCTGAGAGGGAAAGAACGGCAAGAACTTAACGGTTCTTAACGAGCATTGATATTTTACCGAGTCTGAAATCGATACCCGTCGACCACTTTTATTCTCCGTTCGAATATTAGACGCTTCCGTAGAATCCTGATCCACAGATGCTTTTTACATGCGAAACGTTCGATGGAATTTGTCTATACCATGAAAACGATCAGTTCTCGAACGACAATTAACACCTAACTCCACACAGGTTAATACTATTTGTAGGTTGGCCAGCAAAATTTCGACAAACTTAGCAGTTCTTCAACAACTAACATAACTGTATGTTCGTATAAACACACAAATACTTGTCACAGCCATTCGATGTGTAAAAATCGAATATCCAACCCCAACAAATAATGTCAAGATTCGAAGAAATAATATTGAACACGTATTCACCAAAATCACTTTTCACGTGATGGGAATTTCGTAAATTTCTTAGTCACCTTGAAGCCCATACATCGTCTTCCATACAGGTGTCCAGTCACGTGGTGTCTACAAAGACCGCCATATTCTTTCGTCAGTTCGATCGCCGTCGTCCAAGAAACCACCATATTCCCAAGTCCTTTTACCACAGAAATAAATACTTCTACGATTCACCGATGCTAAAGAATCTCTTCAAACTTTCAACTATCCTATACCACAACTTCAAAGTACCGTACAATACACTTCACACAATCCATCCGTCGGCTTCGTCGAATCATCGGAAATCAAACACTGATTTTTCACCCAGTCCTCGATTGAATATCCTTAAAACTGAACACTCCAATTAGCTCCAGACAGCTTCATCCAAATAGTCTTCTCTTCGTACCATCGTTTCCAGGCCACGTGATCGATGATCGAAACCTCGCCTGTCGGCCATTTTTCGAATAGTAGTGTGTGATCGACGGGCCCCGTATAAACGGAGCTTTTTCAAGCTGACTGCAGGTCGAAGGATGTCGTGGCGTTTCAGGAAACGGTTCGCCGTGCCGGGAGCATGTGACAATCCGCTCGCATCGAGGACCGAGGAGAGACTCTATAAGGTGGTTTCCATCCCCCAATAGCGGCTGGCGCGCTGGCGGACCCGACGCTGCAATCATTCCCCGTAATGATTGTCATTACCGGGAACGGGAGGGCGAGCGAACCGAGCGAGCGGGTGGACGAACGGGGCAGAGGGATTGGCCTGCATTGCGATTGCGTTTCTGTCTGGTCCCATTGGCCGACAAACTGCGACTACGGACGGGGAGTCTCTCTCCTCTGTTCCGGTAGACTGCGACCTCAGGCCCGTCCCAGACGTAATTTCGCCGGGTTTTGGTATTTCTTTTCCCGTCCTGGATGGACAAAAAATAAAAAAGACGGTTTTCGGAATCGATTTCGTGATCCCCGGGGTACCAATTCGCGGCGAAACACCCTTTGCGTCGACTCGTTGTTTAATGGACACAGAACCGTGGCCCCAGCCTGCGGAGCAAACTCGATAAATAGAGATCTCCTCCCGGGTATCGTAATGATGTAGTCCGACTGGATGCGTCTCACGAGCGAAGAACCGAACCGCACTCGTAGAATTTCGGTGGAATGATTGCACGTTTGCCTCTGGTGAAACACCTTTCGAGAGATGAAACTCACCCTTGTGGGCGACGAGTGGATTCGATTATTTGGAATTTATTCGGTGGTTAACGAACTGCACGATTCAATGTTGTGTCGCGATCTGTGCTGTCGTTGATATAGCTGAATAGTTGAAACGATCGTCACGATCCATAAAAAGGACTACACACGTAGTCTTAGCCAATATGGTAGAATGCAAAATATTCTATATAGATTTCTTCAGTATTGAAGAAGTGGTGCACATGTAAAATGATCATTTAAAATAAGATTTCGTTACTGAACGTCTGCAAAGTCAATTGTTCCGTCGAGACAATTCAAATATACATATCATTTATCGAGACCATTACATCATCCGGATCGTAATAAAGCGGCGATCGATGAGCCGAAACGCCGGTCGCGTCCCGTGTATCGGTTCAAGGGGGGGTTAAAGTGTTAGTGAAAAGAATGGATTTTCAGCGAGAAGCTTTGGTAGAGAGAGCGACATCAAAGCACCAGATATCACGGTGGAGCCTTTCATGGCTGCCATTATCGCGTTACTTCCGCGTGGCCGAACGTCATTTGCCTCACACCCCCGTGATGATTTGAGGGCAACCGAGCCACCGACCCAACCCCCTTCGTAGCTTGTTGGGGCCATTATGTTACTGCACCGCAGCGAATCTACATTCGAATCGAATGGCACCGATGCAGATTTCTCTGTCGGCCGACACACAGGGTAAAACAAGCCCGGCAAACATTTATTAGACGAAATTTTAATAAATAAGTTAACTCTGTCGAATTACTGTGCAACTATCATTTAAAAAACAGGAACGCATTTAGTACCGAGTCAATTTCGACTTTCCCGAATTTTTCCTGTCGAACTATGGACATCTGGTTTCTAAAGTATTGCATAGGTACCCTTTTTCACATACTGAGGTTCATTGTTTACCGAAGTTCTACTGTTTCACCGAATAATGTGAGCTGGAAAGTGTCAATTCCCTCATGGTCTTCGATAAATTAAAAATGGCCCAATCAGTTACTACATGACGGTAACAAAAATCCCTAGGTCTACTCTTTCCAGCTCCCATCTAAACCACCACTCCTGCGAAATCAAGTTTCCACCCCAATACGATCCCACGACACATCGGTCCGAGAATCATATGGACCAAAAGTGACAATGGAATTGAAACGGAAGCAGAACTGAATAAAGTCGCATCCAGTATTAAAATCACGCGCGAGGAGTCATTTCCGTTGCTCGTTCCACCGATTCACCGGAAAACGAGTCGTGGAAAACATTCGAGAACCGTGTGCACCGCGGGACTTCAAAGAACCGCCGAGTATCATGAAATGCACTCTTGATGACAACGTCCCTATCTCGAGACTGGTCCCTCCCCGTTGCTGGTGTCAGGGAAATTGTTTTCCTCGCTGGATTCGTTGGTCCCGCGTGGAAATCCAGTCGCGGAAGAATGCGCCGTCGGTCGAAGATTTCACGGTCGATTATCTTTACGGGCGACATTACCGAACCATTAGGAGCGTCGTCGTCGTCGTCAGCGAGCCCGATGACAGTTTCGCCTCGCGCCAGTGACGTCAGTCGGTGGCTTGGAATTTCGAAGCGTGGGCGGGCACGGGCGAAATGGCTCGTCGTCTCCCTTCGTCTAAGAGCTCGGTGGTCCCCGCTACTCGCCCCAATCCTGGTCCTCGTTCGCCGCCACCTCGACGGCCACCGCCTCCTGCATTAAGCACTTCGCAACGACAATTTGCGATACATTTGCAACAGCCACCCGCCGTCACCGCCACCGACGACTTCATATTCCATCCTCCTCCGCGGAAAATTTCCGCGAAAGGTGGCTCCGCTGACTCGGCTGGGAAAGCGTGAGAGCCGAAGATAGTTCTTCCCTCCCCCGTTAACAACGAGAGTTTCTGATCGAACGAGCTCGTGCCTCGAGTCAAGCATTTTTCTCCTCCCCCCGTCGGATCAGACATGGTTCTTTAATCAGCGAAGAGATTGTTGGCTTTGACCGTGTCCTGGCTGTTAGGTTACATGCATTTTATGGGGCGTGTAGATCCACGAAACTGGAGTTTGTTTTTTGTTGATTTGGATGAGACAATACGAGGGAATGATTGATTTTCTTGGTTTTGTTGTTGAGCTCATAGTGGTAGCTGGTGTAGATATTGTGTAGGTGAAGGAAGATTATAGAAATGACGAGAAGATAGCTTCGAGGCATCAGTAATGAAGGAAATACGGGTATGTAGATCAAAATGGCCGATATACTTTGATTCTTCCAGTAATGACGATGTTCATTTTTTTTTTGCGAACTCAGAAGTTGTGTGTTTCTTCATTTGAATATTTTGATGATGTTTCTTGTCCCCTTTTTTTGAACAGGATAGAATATCGGATTTAAAATAACGATACATCGACGCGATTCTAGATACAAGTATCCACGAACGGGTTTCCTTTCTTCTGGTAGCAATCATTTCCAAAACCATAAAAAGGTGTAAAACAAAACGCGTGCGGATCGTAGACAACCGTCGAAACAATTAATTTATAATAAAACCATTTTAAAAGCCGGGTTATTAAGAAACTTTATCGGCGGTTGAATTACAGAACTCGTTTCCAGTGCACCGAGCCGTGAACCCACGAAAGCGGTAATTTAAGCAACGAATGCGTCCGTGGATCGTTAATTAGGTTCGTAACTTTCAAAGTAATCTGGAATCGCATTTCACGGTGGTACCGATGTGCCGCGCCACGAAGTCGATTTATCAGCGAGGCCAACGGTTGTCATGGGGATGCGACCCGCCCCCTTAAACCGACTTGCAACCCCCATGCAAACTGCGCATGGAGGTTTCGAAACTACCTCGCCCAGAAGTTAACAAAAAAAAGATAACTTCCCTCCAATTAACAGCGTTTCAACGCTTTCAAAGAGAACAAAAAATAAATTCCACTCGCTCCCACAGAACGAAAGAATATCCCCTTCGTGACTCTATGAAAAATAATATTCGAGAGCAGAGGAATCCTGGAAACTCTTTCCGTCACTCCCGCCTCACGAATGATTTCTCACGAAAGTCATCGCCTATCTGCCGACAGGATCTCGTTCGCACGAGGATTTCCCAAGATAACGATCTAGAGTTGATCTATCGCTCTGAAACATCCAACACTGGAGTTCAGAACCAACTAGGAATTTTCTCTTCGTTTTCCACAGGAAATTCTTCTCGATAACACGCAGATATCTATGAAACACGCGAGATCCTCTCTGTAAATCGTTTTTGTCGAGTGGATGATTAATTATTAAAGCTAATCAAACAATGTTCGGCAACGAGGGCGACGATTGAAGGGAATCACATTCAGATTTAATAACTCTTTCGCGAACGATCATTGATCCCCACGTAAAACGTTTCCGCTTAACTGTCCATAATTGCGGGACAATGGTAGCCATTTCTGACACTTAATTGCCGCACGGATGGATACTCCCGCCATTTTTGGCACGTAGAGGATCCCTCGTCTCGCCCACACTAGGAAGTCCAATGCGACCAGTTCGAATTCTTTCTCCTTGTCCCGATACAATAGCTCTGTCCCACGACTCCGTGAATGGTATCCCCGGCACTCCTACTTAATTGTTGTTTATATCAAGCAATTCTTTTTTCAAGTCTCCACGTACATATATACATACAGGCGCGAGCTTAGAGGCTTTAAAAGAGGTGTCCCTTGCCCGTGTGGAGCCGGTCCCCTTGTCGAGGAAGGCCGCATTTTTAACCTCTGAACCGCCACTGACGGTCGCCACCGCCTCTTTGCGTACCCGAGGTTTGCAAACCGTCACTTCTGTAATTTCACAGAAGCGAATGGAGTGTTTTCCTTTCTCTGCGACGATCCTCTAGCGCCCTTTTGTCTGCGCTCTTTCACCGCTCGAACGAACCAGCGGGTTTATTACGTTCCTTTCAAACATTGTTCACGGACGCCTTGTTGGCGGCGGCGTAGACGATGAGTGTGTGTCGTGGACTCGGGGAATTTCTCCTTGAAGATGCGAGAAAAATTACATCGATAGAAGAATCTATTAAAAACATTTTAATAGAGAACTTCGAGATTTGGTAACGTTAAGTAGAAATATACGAAGTACAGTTTAAAAAGGTGGTCGACATCTACAGGAATTCTTAGAGGTCCACAACTCTTCTAACCAAATGAGGTTTGCGTGAAAACTAAAGGACTCGCTACAGCCCACATTTTTTGAAGCCCAAGATATTTGAACTACCAATCCCATTTCTAGGATTCAGTTTGTAGTCTCCATGACTCTCAACTGACATCATCATCAAAGGAGATTCTGCTTCGTGTACCGAAGTAGTAGCTTCCACGACGAAGCATCGAATGTACCAATTAGCTCGATTCACTACATCATGCCCGACAACCTAATAAATACGTCAAAGATCAAATTCCAGGAAGCGACACCAGGCTCACGAGTCACCTGAACGGGAGCGTGTCTCTCTTCAGAGGCTAGTGCCACCGAGCACAGGTGAGAAGAGCCCCCTGCTGTGTGTTGTCGGCTCACCGACTACCTACCATTCTACCGGTGAGGTCCGCCTAGGGGCCTCGCATTCATCATCGTGGACCACCTCCGGTGACACTCGTCGCCTCGAGATTAACGCTAGAGTCAACGTTCCCGATCCATGGCCTCTGAAGAGAACTCTAAAAATGAACAACCTTCGATACCCCTATACAATACACTTGATATCACCTTAAGAAGGTACTCTAGTGTGACTGGTTGTTTTTCAACGCTATCTTCGAGAATTTACTTAACAAAAAGTACAAGTTTATACTGAACGGCGTTTTGCATGCATATTAATAAACGCTTGAAATACTATTTAGAATTTTTTTCAGCTTTTCTATGGATATTCCTGGTTAAACAGACGCCTTGAGAAAAATTCTCCGACGGGCGAAGGTATGGGGACTACTGTAGTTATCTAAAACGAAGAAACGATGATTTATTTTGTTTATTATGGCTGTCGCTATGGGTGGAACTACGGAGACCCACTAAAAATAATAACATTTTGAAGAAAGCTGTCCGATTTTCACTATAAAATTTCTTAGAAAACTTTGTTTCGAGAAAAACGTGTTTAAAATTTTTACTACCTTCAGACATCTATACCTCTGTAAATAATTCGTATTTCAGAAAACCACTTTGCAGACATATTTGTCACATCACAAGCTGTGAACTAATGCAAAAAAAATCGATTTATTCGAACCTTTACTCTAGTGTACCCCGTTAAGAGTCTCCTTGTCTGTTTTTAATTGAAGTCCCTAATAGCGTTTAATAACATCGTCGATTCGGCTTTTAAAAAAGGAACCACTCGGTGACATCAGGCTGGATAGGGGGCAGAGATTGATGCCGGACAACGTTGTTAATCCTTCGTTTTGCCCGCGGTTACCGTGTACCGTCCCGTGTACGAACATACACGCGTAATTTTCTAATATGCATAAATAAGATTGATGGGGCCCACGTGCACGCCGGAATTTCGATGGGACTTCCGCGACGGACTCAACAGCCGATGTCCCCGAGGTGCAAGCAAGCCCAATGGCGGCGCCCGGAGCTGGACGATTAATCCTTCCTGCAAGGATTTTTCATTGTCGACACGGACCGTCTCGTTCGAGAACCCAATAATTACGATCTCTCGATCGACTCGACCTCGACTGGGACAAAACGACAGCCTGTTTCGTCGTTTTTCCGTCTATTTCGCGTCGCGCCACGGCGCATAACGCCACTTTGGATAAGAGAATGGCGGTATTCATTGAAAGTCAAACGGAGATTTTGAAACTCGTTCAGAGTTCCTTGGAAAAACCGAAGAATAGAAAGAAAATACCCGAAAAATGCATATCTAGAAAGTACACCAACCGAGAACAATTCTGTGCCTCTAAGTCATCGCTAAACACTTTCATCGTCCACACTCGTTCGCCCGTTTCTTCTTCCTCGGGGTGTAATTCCGAGTCGCAGAAACGCTCAGATTGAAAACGGTCCGCTGGGTAATAAGTACAATTACAAATTTAACGCGTCCCAGCCGTCGGCGTATCGAGTCGTCGTCCTTTTCTGCAGAATCCTCCGGAGATCTATACGCAAATGAACTGCGACGAATCGCGGAAGAATCGAGCTCCCGTCGCGGTATCGCCCGGGAAAAAATTCTCTTTTAGAAAAGATAAAAAAAAAAGAAAAAAGGACGAATAAGTAGAAGAGGAGGAAGATGGAACGACGGGTAGGTAGCCACGATGCTCGTAGCCAGGGGTAGGGGGAACAAAAGGACGACCGACTTTTAGTTCCGCATGGACCTTTCACGACCACCGCGCGCGCGCGGTGACGCTCGTTCTTCATCTTTGCTCTCTTTCCACGGCCGCTGTTCTTCGACTACCACAGCGGCTCTATCATCCCGCGCTTCCGCCGCGAGCCATACACGCTGCCAGCCAACAGATACACGCCGATGACGATGATTAATCGTCGTACCTTTGTCTCGCGATAATGAGATTTTCGTTTGCGCTGCGCGACTCCACTTGTGTGAGAGACCCTTTGATCCGGAGGAATCCTCTCCCCTCGCCGCGCCCTTCTGAATTCACGGCCGCGATTCGCAACGAGCGTGTTGCATTCCGCTGAAGAAATACGACTCAGTGTCGATGGTCACGCTGATGAATACTAAATGTGTAATGTATACTGGGTGTAGTGGATTAAGTACGATCTTCAGTCCAGCTGTAGATAAGTAAATCCTCGATGAGTGCACGAAAGCTCCTCAACACTGAACATTAAATATTTCATAAAGTAATGGCCATATGGGGATGAAATAAATATCATTGACTTCAGAATTTCTAGCTCTATCACTGTGTTGGTTCTCGTTAAAAAGTCAGCGTAAAAAGTCGCCTACTGGTACGTCTAATATTAAAAGATCCCAAGAAAGTGATCCAAGATCCCGTCGTCATTATTGCAAAAATAAT
This sequence comes from Dufourea novaeangliae, assembly GCF_001272555.1. Taxonomy (NCBI): domain Eukaryota; kingdom Metazoa; phylum Arthropoda; class Insecta; order Hymenoptera; family Halictidae; genus Dufourea; species Dufourea novaeangliae. The sequence goes on along the minus strand of NW_015374293.1, from coordinate 33,376 downwards.
GGAAAGGATTCTAATTTCCATCAGTCGATCGTGGATAGGTATTCGTTGCTCCGTTTGATCGCGTTCTGCTCTATTTGCATTTAAACGGCTCGACGCGGTTGACAAATGAGGGCCGATATTATCGGACAATCGATCGGCCGGCTTAAGGAATCGCTTTGCTCGCGCCCGCCCGAGCCGGCGAATCTCTTAACTTCGCGAACCCCGTTTCAGGAAAGGGGCCGGGAAGAAGAGAACAATCGGGCCTGCGACATGCCTCTACAAGAGGACTCCGTGTTCTTCGTGTCCTCCCTGTTCCCTCCCGTGTTTCCAGTTCTCGTTCTTCCATCCTCTTTCTCTGTTTTTTTTTTCATTCCCCTGCTCTTACTGCTCTTCCCCCCGTTTCGTGCGACTCGTCCATGTCTATGGGAACGAATAAAACGCAATCTTTTGTGAGAAAGTGTGGATCGAAAACGGAGGATGGTATTATTATTGTTTCAATCAAGCAGAGTTCAATTTTCTTCCGATTGACACTTGACTCGTCATGATGACCCTGAGGAATCGGGTTTTTCTTATGTAAAGAAGCAGAAGATGTGATTTGTTGGTCTGCAAAGCAGTGTTTAGACTTTCCTGCTTTATTAATGAAACACAGAGTATGAACGCTTGGTCTTCGATGTCGTGATAGCGAATCTTTCATTTGATGACTTAAGAAGGGTTTCCACGTCCTTCGACCTTAGAGTTTATAAATTCGAGAAGATTAGGAACATAAATGGAATATTAAATTTTATCCCTAGTACAATTTCCATTTCGTGGAAAAATGAAATCCTGTGCACTGGAAATCTTTATCGATATATTTCTGTTGAGCACAACGTGTTAATGAAAATCTTACGAATACTACTCAGCAAGAAGGTGATGGAGTGAAGATGAGAATGGCACCAAAGTTATTTTCGGTCAAGGGCACAAGGTTTCTGAACCCCTTGGGAATCGAGTCGAGTAATGTTTGGGTGGCGTATGTCGCAGAGGAAACTCCGCGCGGCGGCAATTACAATATTTCCTACGTTGTGAAAGAGGATGGGCTTGGCTGACACTCTGACAGCCCGTAGTCAAATGTTCCACGCTCCCTTGCGTCTTCATCCACGTCGTCATTGTATCTGTACATGCCAGCGTCTGCTGCCCCAACAGTGTCTTCTCCTTTTCAAGGTGTACACGTGTCACAGTTTTGGATCCTTTCACTTGACCCGTCGAGGGTCACTTCGTCGTCATTCTATTCCACTCCTAGTCGATAAATATACGTACATCAAGTTCTTCGGCTGTAATCTGACCACTGGCTCTTTTGACATTTGATTCCAATGTAGTTGGACATAATCGCGAGATACAGTTCTTCTATAACTGAAAGCAATCAGGTTCTGGTAGAATTCTGACACCAGAAAATAATATTGGAAAATAGTCATTAGTGTGGTTTTTGATGAAATACTTTCTTTCAGGTATGAACACAATTACACGTTCTTTCTTCTGATACATTTGTACCTGTTCCCTTCATCATCCACTTTAGACGACCAGGAAATATCGAGCGCAGAAAGAGATACAGCCATTGATGAATGGTTCCCTATAAAAATAATAAATTATCGCCTCCAGAGGGGGTCCTCTCTTCAAAGGCAAGCCGACATTATGCTCCGCGTGCAAACGGCTACTGTTAATTACATTGTGCCGGTGCTGTGAGTACCGCTGCGTGGAATATCATGATTATTATTCTACGGTTCGAACGTTCAACTCAATTATTCTTCCTCCAACGGATCACGTAATCCCCGCGAGCGAATATATTAACACATATATAAGAAACCGATCTCGAGGTTCTCTCCAGATCGGTACATATAAATTCTCTACCACGTTCAAATTTATGCGTCTGGTCTGAATCCATCAAATTTGGGGAATAAACTAAATCGGAATTTTCTTTAGAAGAAAAAAAGATTTTTTAACGCCGAATCACTTGACATAGATAGGACTGGTCTAGTAGCGAACGTTTCGATGTAGAAAGTTACCATCAAATGAATCAGTTGCACTGAAAACCAGAAAGAGTCCGATGAAGTGTGTCTTTAGCCGTGCAACTGTTGACTAACTCGATTTTTCAGAGTAAAAACAGAGTATCACCGAGAGATAGAAAGAAAGAAAGTCAGCGTTGACCTCGAGGCGAAGCCTTGGCAACTGGTCGTGTCAGCCGAGAAAAAGTAACGATAATCCGATTCCAGAAATAGGGAAAAGTCGAAAGCGTGACTCCAGATCCTGTCACCCGTCGTTTGTCTCCGCCACTTGCCTCCCCGAGGCACCCATTGTCTTCTTCTGTTCGGAATTGTGGGGATACCTAGGAAGGCCGATGGGGTATGCAGATTTTGACCTGTGAGCGTTGCGAATCCCCGGTTCGCCGAAATGAGCCTGTTCCCTCCCTCTCAATTGTCGCTGTTCTCATTTCGAGAAGCGTAAAAAGTCTCGTCGACCATCGAAGATTCACCTGTTTTCGACAACGACTTGATACCTCGTCTTCGAGATACAATCTTCGAGACTCTATCCCATAGAACTGTTCAAGGACACGGGTTTTTTTTCTCGTCGGTTTGCAGCGTGGAAAGAAATCACGAAACTTCTCGTAACTGTCTTCATACGCGGCACGCATCGCGGTTCTCTTTTACGCGCGGCAGCAAAACATCGCTGCGGGTTCCGGGGCTAAAAACTCGAACGACAGGATTCGAGGTTAGGAGTATGCCTTTGGGGGGCAGAGGACGATACAAGTTCTGGTGGTTAAAGACCACCAAGCCCTTTCCATAATGAAAGCGTCTGCTTGACAATTCGTGGAGAATTGACTCTCAGCCAGGTCTGGCTAAGAATCATCCAAGGTAGCTAGTTTTCGATACTCTACATCACGTACTCTTGGTCCATATAGTTTACATTCATCTCAGTTCTTACAGTAAAGCACACCTTGATTTAGAATAACTCTAACTACTTGAAGATCATAATCCCCAGACCTATATTTTCATTATAATTCCTTATAGGAAATTTAACCTTTTATTTATTAACAGGAACTAACTAGATCTAATTTTTACTAAGTGCGGAAATCGCAGGAAAGTTAATCTTTTTGGGACATCCTCCGAATGTACAGAAATGTCCATCGGACGTACATAGGACGTTTTTGTGCTATTTGGAATAGCAATTGTAAACCTTACTGTAGTACATGATTCAGACTTAGAGTCGATCCTACCATATAGATCTTGAAATCAAGCAATCCACTGAGTAGTAAGTGATCCAGTAGGCACAGAAGAATTCTAGTTAGTAATCCAATGAATACACAATGATTCTTGGTATGTTGAATCACTGGGACCTTAGAAGCTTTTGTCTACATATCTGTCGGACAGTTCTGTGTAGTACAGTCGATGGAAAAGATGAAGCTGACGGGAAGAAGGGGACGAAAAGGAATAGGAACTGGCGACGGCGGCGGCTCGATTGATTGCGGTGCAAGAAGTCAGGCATTGCCTTCTCACCGATGGTACGGGTGGACAGATGGACGCACGGTTACGTGCTACAGGTGCTGGCCAGCAGTCCTCCTCTTTCCTGATCCCGCAGGAACGCGAGCTACCACGATATCCTCTCGTGGTGCTCCTATCGGCACCGCCAAAGCAGGGGAAAGGGACGTCACCGCTTTTTCTACGTCCCACATTCCGGCCACGTCGGGGCATCACCGAGGATTTTGCTTTCCGTCACTCTTTCGTGCCCCTTTGATCGACATGTCGATACGCACTCGTATCGTTTCTTCGCCCTCCAAAACACATCTCCATCCAGAAACATCGGGCTAAAACGATTCTGATTTGAAAAGAGACTTTTCCTTGAACAACCGTTGACGTCTACCTACAGAAGAAACTTCAGGACCAGAAGAAACTTCGATCTGTATCACCACACGATCGACTACTGAATTTTGGATTTATCTGACTTACAGCGTTATTCACATTGGAATAATTTTGGCGAAATGAATATTCAACGTTCTCTACTTTCATTGTTACTCTTTCTACATAACAATTCTTCGAAATTCTTTGGATTTCCCTGATTAACAAAATACCTAATCCTTCGATCACTACTGAAACATTAGCTACAGCGCTGAGGTGGTAAATACACAATATCTACTGTCTCTCCCTACTTGTTCTGCGTGTCCTCCTCGATTGCAAATATTTTTAAGAGACAGATAGATTTGATAAAAATTACTTTAAGAAAGCTAGCTGAATACTGATTTAATCAGAAACTCAAATGATCATAAAAATCCTGCAAAATTCTCCAATATTTCTAAACACCTTTAGTTGGCCACATCGCGTGCTGTGAACGGAAAGGTCATAAAAATCAGCTAAGGCGCTTAAAGAGTTACGAAAGACCCGGTTGCGAGGCGGAAGGGCGTCAGAAGGGAGACCCGCAAGGGGGTGAAGTTCACGACATCCGCGGAGGACACATCGAGATGAATTGCGAAACGGACCCGCGAGCGTGTCGCACGCAGTGTACAAGGTAGTAGTGGAGCCGAAAGAGAGGTCGGGGGAGGGGGAAGGGCCCACGCGGTGGGACAGCGGGAAAGAAAGAGGGAGAGCCCCAAGAGCGAGATATAAAGGTATTCAGGGTGGTGAAGGTAGCGGCGGCAGTGGCGGCCACATCAAAGCGTCCACCGACTGCTGGGCTTTGGCTTCGACTTTCCGCGCGTGTTCCCCGCGTGCGTGTGCGTGCATGCACTCATGCACGCGTGCTCACGTTCTCTCTCTCGTGAGAGATCGAGCCGCGAAGCTGCTCTTCTCTTCGATTCCGGTCGAACCGGTGCGCTGGTAGCCGCGTGCGTGCGTGCGATTCCGTTGCACCTGTGTGTCGGTGCGTATGTCCCCCGGACAGGCCCAGCGCATTCGTCGTCGTTTGCCCGCTACATGGAAAGGATAATGTCGCAGCATCCTTCCGAACACCGTGGAACGACCGTGTCGCCGCGTCTCCACGCCACCGTACCCGGGGAACGTAACCCTTTTTCCCTCTCTTTTTTTTTTCCAGACCAGAACGAAGAAGCGACCGAGTGAGGACTTAGGCCGTGGCCACACGAGCGTTCAGCCGACGGGCGTAGTCGGTGACGAATGTCGTTGTTCGAACAGAATTTTTGGTGAAGGATGCTTGACCGTCTTTTAATCATTCGTCTATGCTTGACAGTAATTCTGTTCGTTTCTGATGCTGGGCTTTGAATCCTGTTTTGTATAGTAGCATTTTCGGCAGGTTGCCTCTACACTATGGGTCAGTACTACCCTGCTAAGGGTAACTGACCTGACTCTATTTTCTGTAATACGAATTTCTATTTTCCTATAGCACGAATTCGTATAACACGACAATTTTTAGTAAGTTGTCATTAATGTATGTTACATGTATGTTTCTCATTCCTAAAAATTATGTAAAATGAACCGACGAAATAAGGTTTGCAAAACGGATTAAAAAAACCGGGACGAATTTATTTCAAAACTGTACGAAGATATTTTTTTGAGTGATCGAGACAGTTTTGGACAGAGCTCGTAATAACGGACGCGGTCTCAACGCTCGTGTGACCATGGCCTTATCCTCCGACTGAACGTCCAGGAAGGAACGCTTCCAAGTGAAACACGATAAATCCAGTTGGAAATATTCACGGTATTTTTATCGACGTTCCGCGTCCAGCGGCCTTTCTCTCTTATCACTGAAAAATCATCGAAAATACCCCCGCAATCGCGACCATTCCATGGGGGAAAGGGGGGATGGGGAATATTGAATGGTGAACGATGGAAAAAAAAACCAACCTGGTCCGATCTCGACCTGGTGAAAACATTTTGACAGGCCGATTCCACGGCTGTCTACACCGTTGATCAGGAACTACGCGCCACGGTACGCGTCGAACCACGGCTAATTTGAATTTCACCTGAATTGAAAGGCACACCGCGCGCGCGTCGCGCTACGTGTCAAAAAGATTACGGTAACGTTGGGAAGTCGGTAACAATAGTAATTCACCGTAATAACTCATCCGCGTATAGAAACACTTCGAATAACGCCAACCGTGTACCGCACCGGTTGTTGGGAATCCTAGAATTTCCATGGCACTTAGGGCACCACTGGTGTTAGAGGTATTCCTCGCTGTAACTGACGACTAATGACGGGGTGAACGTATGATATTGCCTTGGCTCGTTCATTCATGAAACAAATCTTCGCGTTCTGGCACGATATCGCGAAAATATCCTGAATAGAAAATGTAGAACTTTAGATCATCAGAATTGGTGAAAGTACAGGTGGATCCTTGTATAACACGGTGGTTGAGTTCCTAAAAATGTTCGTGTTATCCGAATACGTGTTGTACGAGATTAAGGAAGGGGTTAATACGTATATACCCACTATAAATCTGGTATAACACGTATTCGTATAATACGAAAATTTTTGGGAACCTAACCACCGTGTACACACATAAACAGAACAGGATTAGGTTGCATAAACTAGAAAAACTAACTATTCTACAGAATTTACTAACCGCGTTACAGGAATAGCCAAGCTGTACGAAGCTTGTCTGTAATAACTACTCACATTTTAGAAAACCATGTACAGAAAACTGCCGATCTTTGATAACTCCGTAGTACAGAAAAGCCTCCATGAAAGTTTGAAATTCGTGACCGCTTCAAAATTTTCACGGTGCACCGCGAATCAATCCAACACTTCACAAATCTATTTTTTGCCCGAAGACCAAGCCTCGGCAACAAAAGTAGGGGGTTGGTGCAATAAATTATGCGCTTGACAGGTTCCACAGCCTCCCAACTCTCACGAAGAACTTCCTATTCAACTCTCATGGAGTCTTTACTGTACTATTCCACGATCAGAGTCCAAGAAGCACTGAACGAAACAACCTAGTACACGTGACGAATCAATCGACGTTCGTAGGAACACTGAGATTGCAATAAGACATAGATCCCTATCAAGCGACCGGCCCTCGAAACGGAAACCGAGAAGGGACACAGTTTATAAACTCACCTGGGGTACAACAGACTCGGTCGCGCGCCTATCGTTAATTCACCGAAACGAGGGGAGAAGGACGGGTTCGAAAGTAGAGGAAAAAAAGACGACCCCAAGAGAGCGAAAGAGAAAGAGGGGATCGATGAGGGTAAGCGGATAGAGATTGACGAAGAGGACGAAGAGGACGCGATCCTGACCACCACGCCGGGTTACTCCCGATCGTAAAGTAACCGAGGCGCAGAAACCCGACGAAACGTGCAATTGAAGCGTCGAGCGAACGTGATTACCGTCATCAGCGAAGTTCAAATACCGGTGTAAACGCTTCGCACTTTCGACTCGCTTGGATATGCGATTGTGCGAGATCGTGAGCAGCGGCTCTACACTTTGATCAGGGGGTGGGGTGGGTAGGGGGTGGTGGGAGCCCGTATTACGAGGAATCGTTCGCAGCCCTCCCCCCTTCTGTCAAGAGGGGGAGAAAGAAGAGAAATTGAAATCGCTCCGAGTGTAAAATCATTTGCCGGGTCGCGTCGATAAACCGAGGCCGCGATCCGGGAATTGCTGTACAGAGGCGTACGCCACAACGGGGGACCTCCATAATGCGTTTCGATGCCGGCGAACATCACGGTGGAGAAGTGGAAGGGGGTGAATCCGGAGGGAACTGGTTTCACGTTGCGCTATTTGAAAATTCGAAAATACGAGATCGCATGCCCGGACCCCCGCCGCTGAACACGCGTTCTCGGTCTGTACCGTGTTACTTTAAAACAAGGATAACGTAATGGATCCTTTTAAGAGCGTGGCGATCAACTTAAATGCCGCGGTAAATTACTCGAGCTAATTTTTCAGTTACTCTGCCCCCGCCGTAATAGCGGCCACGATAAATAATAACGGTAGTGGCGCAAAAGAACCAGTCATTTGCTAAATAGACAACGTTATTATTGCTTTTCAACGTTTTCACCTTTTTCTTCGTGTTTTAATTAAATATCCTTTAGGTAGTAATTTAATGTACATATACATGTACATATTTGTTATTTGTTTGGCATACATACGTTCGTTGCTTCTTTTAATTGATGATAATTATGTATTACTATGTGTTGACAAATTTGCTACATTTGCAACTATCCTTGGCTTAAAATTAGTAACCCTCTTGAATAAATTTTGAAGGAGTATACACGGATTTTTAATGCCATCTACACCATCTATCGACGTTATGGCTAACTTCGTGGTTTAGACGTGCATCCTCGTGTCCTCTGGCGGAATGCATTTGAAACTCTTCGCGGGGAATGCTGGGAAAATTATTGACCACAATGCCGGACTTTAACGATTTGTAATCTTTTAAACACGTTTTGTTAATCTTACTTATTTTATTAATACATTGCATTAAACAAAGACTCTACTACGAAGATCTTTTGTATTATAAAATAATATAAGTATAATAAAGTAGAATAACTTATATGTATGCTATTAAACAGAAGAATGCACTTTTAAGAGGTTATATCAGCACGCACTGATCAAAGGCCCATTCTCTCCTGAGACAAAAATACACTAGAGCTAACATATATATTTCTGCAGATCTATTAAAAGATTCAAGTCGTTAATCTTATACGACCAGTCCCCACCCTTGCGATTATCTCGTTCCAAGTGTCAAGTTCCCATTGTATTCCGATTATCGAAAGAAAATTAATTGTTCAGCTCAATCCATGAATTTAAACACTTTATCCAGGTCTTTGGTATTTACTTACGATCGTCCACTTGCTCTCGTTCAAGCGATACACACGGAGCACGCAATTAACGTCCACGGGCTACTTAATAACGAAACGGTCAATTTGTCACTATTAGCTACCGTAATGATAGATCCCGCGGATAATTTATTGTTAATTATTCCTCGCACGGTTGTCGGTGTACATTTTCCGCCGGTGCGTCCATCAGGCGGCGACAACTAAATTGACAATTAATGGAAATATTGCACGCGCCCGTAATCATCGGAAAAATTATTCTCGCGGCGCCCGCTAAAGCCTCTTCGGTGTACTTAAACGTCCCCTACCTCGCGGGTACCCGTCGTAACAACAAACTCCGCTTGATATTATGTAGTAATTAGGTTATCTCCGTCGATCGTCGGTAGCAATTTGCCGGCAGCGTTAATTGCAAGTAAAATTTAGCGGTCTTCGGAATGGAATGAAACATTGCGGCCTTTAAATTGCGGTGCCGTTCGCAGATTCCATCTTCGGGCGTAGCGTAGCTGTACGTTCTTAACCCACGAAATCACGATGCAAACGAATTAATTCGAGTGATCGATCTTATCTCGTCCGTTGATGGTGTTAATCATTCAATCACCAATTATACGATCGTCTAATGTTTCCCGCCGATGTTCGTATCGTGTTAACGAGACCTCGTTTAATATACTGAAAATTGTAACACGCTTTTAATACACCACGGTTGGAAAATACAATACGAAATTGGCCGGTTAACGCGCGTTCCACACGGCGTTATTCTATTACAGTATTACACGATCTTTTAGTAGCGACATGCCAGTCAACCAGTCCTCTTTCTCTCTTTCACCATCGAGAGATTTTCAACGGTGGATCACCTTGAAAAGTGTACCGTCCATGCGAATCCTCGGGGGCCTCGTGCACAAGCATCCGTGGCCTCACTGTTGGCCGCGCGTCACGACCGGCCCAAAACGAAAAAATCGGCAAGGAACTGGCATTACACGAGGTGCGCATAAAGTTCCATGAATTATCGCGTGGCTCGGCGTTTCCCCCACCAGAGTGCCTGGGACTTACGTGTTCGGGGAAGCAATGCTCCTGGTATGGCCGCAAGATGGGCTAGAGTTGCCGATCTAACCTATACTTACCGTCACTGAGATAATCTAGCGCTGGTCTAACCCCACTGTAATCCGAGCGCCGCGGCACAGTTGTGTCGGGGACTCCTCGATACTCTCTTCCTATTCCTCGCTAACTGTGCTTCTAGCACGTTGAAAAAAAAGGATCCAGCAACTTTGTGCAATCTGGGTTATGAAACTTCAGTTTCCAATACAAAATACGAATACACTTAGATGATATAGCAGTATAGCTTGTGCAGAAGGGATTTGTCTTGATAAATATATTCTGGATATTTTCATCTTTTATTTCATTCCAATGGTTGGATATCTTGTAGAAAGCATTCCACAGTTAGAGCATGTCCTCAACGAAGCGCAAATGGACCATCTAGAAAGCTACCAATCCTCAGTGATCGGAAATTAAGTAAACTTAGTTTCAAGATTTTAATTTAAGAAAAAAAGTACTTTTATTCTTGTTGTATATATTCGAAATTTCTTATTGTATATAGTCGAACAGTTCCGACGAAAAATCTGTGTCTGTACTTTCGAGACACCCCGTAGAGGCCTGACAGTGACCTGCACGGGGTCCGTGGGCCGTGGGTGGTGTGGTATCCTATGGGTGAGGGCCGCTCAGCCAATGGGAATCGAACGTGGGTGGTGTAGTGGCCTGAGTTTTCACAACAGCCTTACCTTTGCGTGGGTGTAGGTTGCACGGCTTGCAGGATGCACCATCTTTCAAAATGGTGGCCGTGCCCCCCCGAGTCTCTCTCTTTCTCTCTCGCAGTTGTTCCCTTTTCATCCGATATGGCGGTCGTTTCTTGAATTCGCAACGGTACGAAATACACGAACAACAACGCGTTGAATCTTTTCTTCTCGTGAATGTAGCACGATTGCAGTAACATTCTTGAATGGAAATTGCTTCCGAGAAGCAACATCGTGAATCAAGCGTGTATATAGCGTATTCGCGAACGGGAGCCTGTTTCTGCCGCGACAAAACGGTAAAAACAATCACCAGGCTATAAAATGTTAACCGAACAAGCGTATATATCGCGTTCCAGGAAAACACGACAGCGTTATTCACGACCCCGTTGATTATGGAATTTTTCATCCATGGAGAAGTGAAAATTGCAATTCAGGATGCCCGAGCCGTCGCGTATATGATAATGGAATTGGCATGTAACAACGGTTACAAGCACGCAAAATAGACACGATCAATCATATTGTTTCTAGCTGTAGATCGCCGGTACACATGTGCTCTGGAAGTGGGAGTAGAAAAAAAAAAGCTGATCTTGTATCTACATAAAACAAACCGATGTCCCGACGATACATCGGGCGCCAGCACGTTCGAGCGCGGTTCAGGTTGATCACAAAATTGCATTACGGTCGCGACGATTTACATACTCGTTCTGCAAACATGAATCTGTTTTAATTCGATATATATATATATATTTTTTATCGATTTTACTATACGATCTTCATAATCAGACTACCGGATCGATATCGTTTCCTCGTATGCCTTCCTGTAATCATGGTCCGCGATCGATTAACTTCAACGCCTGGGAAAACGGATAAATCAAGGGAACGGATATAGATTCAAGTGAATATAACCAGACCGCGATAATTAAATGAGATCATCATCCCGGGGACCGACGTCGTTGGCGTGGCCACCCTGCAGCGAAAATGGCCTCTGGCCGCGTATTGAAACTGGTTTCCAGGAATTTTTTTCGGTCATTAATTGCACCTTATACGTATCACAGGTAGGCGAAGAAATAGGAGCTACGGAATGGATAGACTTGCTATCTAGTTGCGATCGTGATGTAATAGGTATTCGCGGTGCAGTAATGGGCGTGACGAGATTTAAAACCGGATCGCCGCCATTTGCTCGGTTTGCGGCCTAAATTTTTCTTCTACAATATTCATCGGACATTTCCATAACCCCACCCGTTACATGAACCCTTTCGAACCTGGTGGTCAAATTTTTATACATGAAGTTTCTTACTTTCCGAGATATTGCTATAAGATTATTGTCCTGCCGCGGACCCGATTTCAGGACGATAATCGAGAGGAATCTGTATACTGTTTCGTTTATAATTATTGTTCAACGACCATGCAAAAATTCAAAAGATAGTGTTACATTAAAATATATCGCCTCAATACTATAAGAAATAATAGACTATTGGTGCATCAATATCATCTGACCACGATTTTTCTTCTTCGATCAAGTGGTGTATACCCGAGTGGCCGAAAAAGGAACAATCCATGGAATGACGAGAAACTCCTAAAACAGAATGGACGGTACATTTCTAACGCCGCAATTTCAGCGTTTACAACCACAAGGCAGCTACGGCATGATCTTACTCAAGACTGCATGGCTCAGGGGACGCATGATCGCGATTTTCACGCGTACATGCAAGAGGAAGGGAGAGAAAGAAAAATGGAGCTGCTTCTAATTTTCAATTCCATATTTTACCCACTGGATTATCAAGCCCGCCCGCGGGAAGGAATTACAATTTATCTAATCTCGATCTGCGCGACCGGGACACGCGTGCCACATTGCACACGCTTGCAAGACATTATTCCGTCCGCCATTTTCCATTTACGTTCTCGAACCTGAACGTCGGGAATCCAAAGTTCGCGGTTCCTCCGCGAGATTAGAATCGCTCGAGGCGGTTGGTCGTGACTGCCGGCACTATCGATGGAACGTCCTGTAGACGGCCGACCTAACACTTCGGCGTTCCCAGGCAAGGTCCTCGCGCGCCATGTCGGTTCCTTGGAAACAATTACGCCTCCCGGCTTATAATAACGAGCCCGTTTCTTCTGGAATCGTAGGTAACATATATTCCGTATACGTGCAAATACCCACACACATCGGAACCGGCTTTCCTCGCGAGCGCATGTGCACACACCACGGCTGCGCGCGCTACGAAGATGGATAGGCTCGTAAATCTATTGGCAGAGCGCATTCTCTCGTTTTCGCATGCTAGTTTTTTCCTTTTGTCGATGCCACCCCCCACCCCCTCTCCAACTGGTCCTTGGGGGCCTAGTCATTTCAAGATTTATCGCCTAACGCCAAAACGCCGAAGGCTGTTCATCTAAGTTAGCCCGGAATGAAGTTGGTTTACCCTCCTTCCTGACTCTTGAGACATTCCGATGGTGGATCATCGTGGATGTACAGCTTGTGAGAAGCTATACCACTGTCGTAATTTTATTTCAAAGTAAAAACTGCCGTAATTTTGATGAAATCAATGATACACTAGTTTTTTCTAGGTACATCATCAAGAATCGATTCCTCTACTTCATAAACGCCCGGCTTCGGTCCCAATTTTTGGGCACTAATCCAAGTTTTACTGTATATGTATTCCATTTCATGGGAGAAGGGACCTCTTCCTGCAGCTTGTCCCCATTGTCCCAACTGTGCTTTCCACAGTGACTGGTGAATACGTGAAGTGTTAAACAAGGTTCTAACTTACTCTTAGAGATCTAGTAGGTATGTCCAGAAGCGACTATCGATTGAAGAAAAACGACCGTAGGATAGTGAACCCTCGATTCACTTGATTCGTGTTTTTTTCGTGTACTCGTACACAAATACAGGAGTGGTAGGGTCTGGCTGGAATATCTTAAATAACTAATAGGAAGTCGTAGACCATCTGAAACAACTCGCGTAGACTTGTGCGAGTGCATAAGGAAAACGCGAAATAAGCAAGCTCGAGTGCAGATACTATTACAGTAATGGGGGTTGACTCAAACAATATAATCATCTCTGGCGGTTTAAGGAGAGAAGAATCGTTAGTATTCTACCGTTTCAATGGCATGCCTCTCGTATCGTCATAATCGACCTGTCACTCAATCTTCAATTTCCATGTCGCAACCGTTTTTCACAAAATGTCGTCTGTCAACCATCGCTAACAATACCGTCTACTGTCGATACCGAAAACGATAACATCATCGATATTATCAATTTACGTTAATTGAACTATTAAGAGGTATTTTAGTATTAAGAAATTCCATGTCACAGTGGAATATATACCCCCTTAATATCGTGACGAATACGTTACCACGCAACAGTGCGTGCCGTATTCGACATTCTTTCGCAGCCACCGCCGCCATCTTAAACCGGGGGTGGGGTACAGAAAGATATTGTATCCCAGGCGAAAGAAATCCATACACCACGCGCGGCTCCGAGGAGCTTTTCTTACGCAGGATCCGTAATAACCCAATAAATCAGAGCAGAGGCCGTCTGCCGGTGCAATTACGTCCCATGGCTGAAACTCGGCGAACCCAACCCTATCTCGTAAATATTGCCCTCCGCGACGGCGCAGTATCTTCTTCTCTCCAGAGTCTGGCTTTTTCTTTTCTCCCCGCCTTTTTTCACGCTGCTCTCACGACCCCGTGAAGAGCGCAACCAGACAGAGAGAAAGAGAGGATCCATCTCTTGTACCCCATGGTGCACCGGGGTTGTCGATGATGTCTGTCTTACCTCCGTGATTCTCTTACCCCTCCATCCCGTTTCCATCCGTTTCGATGGGTATCTTTTTTTTTCTTTTTTTGCCAAAGAGCCCGGGACGCACACATAGTGCAACCATGGGAACCAAGCGAAGAGATAGTTAGACTTTGGGGGGTTTAATTGCCACCGAGCCGATCTGTTAATTCCCAAGTGTCAGAGCACGAGGGAACTGGGGCCCTCGGAGAAAAAGGCACGAAGGCACGCAATAAAAGTGCGATCTCTCAAGCTGCGCCCCCAATGTGGAGCCGCGATTCGCGGTCTATCTCTCTGTGTGTTCATCCGTTCGGCTGATGGATCGCGAAAATTTACGATCCGCCGCCGTTTTAGACACGTTATTGCGACCGTCGTGTCTGCGCACGGAAAATGCAATAAATATCGCGGCGTTATCTGTTCCGACCTGTTACCACGCAAGTAAATGAAGATCGACAACGTGGTGCGCACTCGCGCGCGGCTGATGGTATAGCATCCGTTAAGTGACCAAAATTACAGAGTCATTACATCGCATTGTGACATTTATTGCCCTCGGATAATACCGTGTCATTTAACTGCCAATAGTACCGTGTATCTTCTTTAGCGTCTTAATACGTTAACTAACAATCCATCCGTCCGTAAACATTGGCCAACAATGAAGAAATGAAAAGACGCGTAGTATGTAACTAAGGACATCATTGTTAGGTGCGTTTATGACGCCACTGCGCTTGGTTCGTTGTCCTCGATAAGAACACTTAGGATCTTGGATCGTTCGAAACCAGTGTTTTCTTGTATTTAATTACAGAAACAAGTAATAATTTGTAGTTGAATCAAGAGATTTTTATTTGTGGAACCTTCTAACTGGTCTCTAGCACCCACCACCGTATTAACCCTTTAACTCCCATAGTTGCATCGGTGCAACACTGATTTTAAAAATGTATTAAATTTTGTCGCTGGTTACTATCTAACTTTTATCAGCAAGAATCCATAATATCACTGATGTGAACTAGATCTCCACGTCTTCAGCTGAAAAATTCAAGTATGTACTCTCTATGAAAATAAATAAAAAAAGAAAGAAGTGAAAAAAACGTCTCTGTTATATCAGTCTAATAATTTTGAAATAATGATTTAAGGGTCTGGGCGTTAAAAGGTTAATCTCAAGTATACTCTAGCACCTATTACACTTGTTGGTCTCTACATTTCTTAAGAAACTTTCAATGTCTCACATCAAATCTTCGTGAATATTCGTAGTTCAATTATACGCAATCGCTAAAACCATGTAGCAATGCCGATCGCGGCCGAACCTTCAAGCCGCGCTGCGTATACGTCTTGGCTGTGTTTCACGCACCAAATAAAACGAGCGGCAGTCGACATCGAAATTATACGTATAGATGGCATTGATGTATGGGCGAGCGGGTTCTGATAGACCGGACGGCCCTCGCGGCCGAGTATAATCGCGCCGCAGCGCATCGTTTTCTCGCCGTGTCGGCCGAGTCCTCCATTTTGAGGCTGGACTCGGTAACCTCGGCGTCACGGTCGTGAAGGTAGCTGATTATTGGTACTGGTTATTCTATCAGGACCATAGATAAATTTCGATCCCTTCGCCAATATCATTACGTACTATGCTCCCCCAATGACTCCTCTTCAACACGCCAAAGAACGAAGAATTTGATCAAAGGATGAACTCTATGAGATGAACGAACATTTCAGTTATCAGAAAGAATAGTGGATAGCGTGGACTAGGTCAAAACTATAAGAAATAAATTCTACAAATGTTATATAGAAATTGAAATTACATGTTCGAGACAGTTTAAATGATTTCCAATTGGATAACGCACTGTAGGATTCAGCTAAACGATCGAAGAATTGAAAATATGTGCTTGAAATTCGAAACAAGGTGTACGTTCAGTTGGCGTGCCTATCGCAGGTAACGCTGCAACGGGCAAGTCTCTGGAAGGAACCTCGGCCTCGGGATATAAATCTTCCGCCGACAGATGCGCCGCCCTCGACGTTCGCCATCGACCAACCAACCGACCAGAATTTCCGAGGGTAACGCCCTGAAAAACCAGGCTTGCCTTGGATGCCTACCGGCATTTGCATGTCATTCCGTAAGCGATTACACCCACCCCCTAGAATCCTGTAAATACATTCGAGAAACGCGAGAATCTCATTCACCGCGTAGAGATTCACGGTCGACCATATTTTTTTTCATTATTTCTTTTCACTTCCTTTCCATCGAAATTCATCTCTCAGCGTGGAATCAGATTTCTAAATGGCGATTGTACAAGGTGTATCGTAATTCCGACTTTCCTTACGTGTAATCCTTACAGGATATCATATTGTTTCATACGAGTTCAATGGCGGTATAGGGTTTCGCGAATCGTAGAAGTCATGGAACTCCGCATCTTCTGGAATCGCGTGTAAGCCACGCATTCGCGAGTCCACAGGGAAGGAAAAGTTCGATGTGTATACATATATGCAATTGCGTGCGTATTACAACCGCCAGGTACTCTCCCGTATAACAGGCATCTCTCTCTCTGATAATATTTTTCTGCTCGTGGAATAACACACGCATCCTGGCCAGGCGAGCTGTCACGAATGCGAGTGCAACGAAGGCTGATCCACCGTCGAGGGAATTCAAGAATCACGCAACGCGACTTCGTTCCGACGTATTATATCCTCTCGCACCTCGGATAATTTCATTAGTCTCGTTACGAGAGACAAACACGCTGTATGAATTTTCGCAGGGCAACCGACTGAAAAGGAAACGCACGATCCCCTGATGATTCAACGGAACCTTCCTTCGGATCCTTATACTTATTCCTCGGAATGATCTGATTAGCTTCAACTGTTTATCAGCCGAGCATCGAATACCACACTGGTAACAGACGGGTCGTGTCAATATCAACGATCTTTTATTCGATAATAGCAGACCTGGTTTTCTTGCTCGATGCTTTCCACCCCTGCCATTTTACAACGAAGCCACCGCGAGGATCGATGAATATTCAAGAGGCGAACGAGTCCGATCGCTCTTTCTCGGGGAAGGCTTTAACTTATGCGCACTGTCTGGATTTTTCATTATACCGTCGAGATACATCGCGAACTTTCTGAGCCCCTGGACAATAATTCGTCCGACCGGTGCATTGCTTATAAATTGGTTGATGATTTTTGATCCATGATCCTGCTTCTTTTGACCGACATTATATATTGATTAGATTAGATCTTAGATATTGAAGAGTGCTACTTGGGAGTGCAAGATGGGGAACACGAAATTATGAATAATGACAAAAGAAAGGAAGACATAAAATTTGTAAGTGCAATTAGAGGATGCACAGATATACACATAAATGCTACAAGGCATTATAAAAGTGCTGTAAGTTTAAAATAAATATTGTTTAGGGGATATTAAAGCTCGATGGATGACATTTGAGCTACTATAGATCAATAAAAGTGAAATAAAATAATTTTTGTGAAACATCACATTTTCTTCGTGCAGACCAGATGTTCTAATATATACCTATGAGTGCTAGGATACCCTGGTACCTAATGACAGGAACATCTGAAGACAGGTTTATGCAACATCGAAAAATTTGATAAAAGAGAATCGCAGTTTTCGTAGGTGGTGAACAGATCGTATTCGGTTGCGGAATTTTCGTGAGGCGCGCGATCGTTCCGCAGGAGCTTAAGGTCCAGGCGTCGGGCTTGGAGGTCGTGCATCACAAGAGTCTGGCAGGATAATAGCTCCCTCCTTCGAGAAGTCTTATTGCCGGACCATGCGCCCAAGTGATTGATAGGCACCGAACTATAGAGCAGGGCAACGTGATATTTCGAAAGCTACACACACGCCGGCTTGGGAAGCCAGTGGATCTCTCGACGTAGAAAACCGCCGCGGCTTCTACTGCACGCGGAAATTCACGTGAGAAATCAGCCACGTTACAGCTGACTGCTAGACACTCGATGATAATTTTTTTGGAAAACGTAAAGGAAAGAACTCGTGGCTTGTTTTCGTCATTCGAAGAAACGCATACAGGGGTCTTATCGGATTTTCTAGAAGACGGTATCCCTGTCCCTTACCCTCCTGGACTATGCACTTTTCTTTGGTATAACGAGGATCGTTTAAGTACCAGGAAAGAAAGAGAGGGCAATGTAAAGAAAAGTGATGTTCAGTGTCATATGCGAATGACGCGAAGAATCCGATCCAGGAGGGATCATTACCGTGAAATCGAAGAATACGAAGCCCGAATACGTATAATATTGAAAGGTGGACGTCAATTGGACAGCTGGTGCCTTATTTCATTCTGTGCGCCAGGTGGAGCCACGCAGCAGACACTGTGTGTGTGTGTGTGTGTATGTACCTGTATGTGTGAGTGCGTGCCCGCCGTCCACAGTGCATATCATTATGAAAATGCATTCAGGAGGTGTAACCCGTGAAAGCAATGACGAATTATTTGCGCGTATGTGTCGATTCGTGCAAACGGGTATCCGATCACGTGATTCAAAGAGAACCACGACAGAGGTGGTGTACCCGGCTAAATCCAGCATGTGGCCTTCGTTGGGGAGGCAATAATGTAATCCGCCTTGAAATCGTTTTTCTGGGGACACGCGACGATTTAATATTCGTGTTTGTAATAAACAAGAGAAACAAACACAACACGTAAATATTGTTCAACTTTCGAGGTGTCCCAGCGTCGGATGAATATTACTTCAGGCGGGCACACGCGTATCGACCTGGTGGGTGTAGACTCTAAAGCTAGAAGCTACCGCCGGAAACCATTCCTTCCACCCAGCCGCCCTCTCGGTATCCTTTCCGGTGCGGAGACTGTAAATCTTTTCCAGCACGCCAACACCGACACACGAGGTCCGCCCGAGTCCTCGAAACTGCCCTATTTTCATCGTGGCTATCGTTTCGCTCGGCCGTCCCACCTTCCGCGGGCATTTAGATCGCGACGACCGATCAGTGAAAGGTTAGCATATACCGGCGAAGAACTACCGCCCTTACGAACAACGAAACCCAGGGTGGTTCCTGTCGGTGTACACGGTAAACTATACTGTGGTTAGATTGTTTCACCCGGGTAGTTATGAATATATTATTCGGTCTCGCTTTCGCTTCGATGGATCAGCTAATATTAGGTATCGCGGGCGCGGTAGCACAAAGGGTGTTTCTAATTAGACATGGCACCAGGCGTTTCCTTTAAGTTGATCACAAAAGTTCACTGAACGTGATTACAATTAATCCTCGATGAGTATTTCAAGACTCCTCGGCAGTGAATATTAAATATTTTATAAACCAATGATCATATGGGACTGAAACAAATATCATTGACATCAGAATTCCAAGCTCTATCACTGTGCTAAACCCCATTAAAAAGTCAACGTGACACGTGGGAGCCATTCGTTGCCAGTGTCGAGGACACTTCATTCATCGAGAATTTACTGTAGTACGTAACTCCTGTAGACATCGAACGCGTAGGAATAATTTTCTATCGATCCGTTGGTTCTGTCTGAAGTTCGATTGTGATTAAAACTGCAGCTGGATCATCCGAAGCAGAGATCTCGATCGTGAAAATTCCATCCCTAACACGGGTTTTCACCTGAAACCCTCTATTACCACTCGACCTTCTTTCTTCGTGATTACATCGACGGTACCCCGATCTGTGGTCACGAGAGGGGGATAGCTATATATCAACCCTCCCGGACGAATTGGTCGCCGCATGCTTTGCGGTCATGTGATCCGCGAGAAAGCACACACAGCCCCGATAGAACCGAAAACGCGTTGAATCGATCTGTTTCTGACGCCAGACGCCACATAATGGCTCGCCCCATACACATTGTCAGAATGCCCTCCGCGCGAGCTCTTTGTCTCCCGTTTCTTTAGGGTTTAACGTGGACGTTTCTCGGGTCGCGGTGCCTCGCGGTGACTCTTGCGCGTCTCTGAGCCCGGAGGGGCCCCGAAAACCTAACCTCAAAACGCACGCGGATAATTGGGGATAATGTCGGGGTTGCCAGGGCCCCGTAATTGCACGAGGCCAGGCCCTTTCGAAGCTTCCCCTCCTTCCATGGCCCCAAAGCGTCCCCCCCCCCAACCCTCTTTCTACCCAACAGTTCCTCGTTCTTCGGCAGGCTGGGGCCCTCGCGCTAGCTGTCTGTCCATCCGTCCGTCCGGCTACGTCCGTCTGTCGACCGCTTTCGCAGAACCCGATAGTACCTAATTCGTCGGTTTGTTTCGTGCTGCCGTGTTATTACGCGGTCCTGGCCCGTGTGGCCCAGGCTTATGCGATCCGTTGACCATCCACGTTCCACCGCGAAATACGGCTGTGACCTCGAAAGTGGACCTCTGGGACACGTTTCGTGGCTTAACAGGCCCTCGAACACGTACCTATATTTCTGCTACTCCTGAGGACGCGATCTTTATTATAAATTTTTACAGTTGAAGGAGCAAGTCATGCTGATGTTCTATAATTCTTCTCGTCGGATTGTGTTTTGTCTGCTGTATGTCCCGAAGCATTAGATCTATCTATATAATACTGGCCTCTAATTAGCCTGGATAATACAGTTATTATTCCGTCCGTTGTATTGAAACGTTACACACCGTTCGAGCACGAGCTACAGATCTATTCACTGTTTTGTCACGATTAGAGCACCGTGTGCCAAGATTGCACTCAACAACCACGAATTACGTTGTCCCCATCAGATCAAGTTTGATACAATTATCCAATCCACGAACAAGACAAGGGTAAACATTAACCCTTCCTGCTCTCACGCGGAGCTATTACCTAGATGTCTATAACACGGTCTATTAGCGGGTAAAAACTTTCAATGTTTGCACTAGCCATCAGGGCTGATTGACGGAGGGGAAGTCTTTCGAAACTTGAGCGTGAAAAACATGAAGATACACCATGGGTAACCAATCGATGGAACGACAGCGAATTGACAATTAGGAGAAACTGTTTGAACATAGACATGAAGGCAAATATCCACGAAAAGAATAAATCTGTAGCTGCTTATAGGATAGAGCAGAGGAAGTGCGATACACCAGGAACCGTCGGCAACGGTGTTCTTCAGCGTCTCCTGGCAACGCAATGCTACAAATTAGCAGATACCTAATCAATTAGTTCGAACTGCCGGCGTGCTTGAGCAAACAAATGACAGAATTGGACACGCGGGCTCGTAAAATTTTCGGTAATTAAAGACCTTTGGAGATGCGGGGCGGGGTCAGGAGCTACTCTAGCGGCGGATCTTCACCCTCGTGGACAGAGTCGGTTATAAGTGGCACACGCAAAAATTCCCGTGAAGATTAAATTCATCGTGACATACAAAACATGTCGCAAATCTGCATATAGATAGAATTTCGATTGTAATAAAGACGTTGAACGAATTTTCTGGAATTCCGTAGTCTTCCCTGAAACTTATGGATTTTATAACACTTTTGATCTGATCATTTCAGGGAATTGGGCAATCGAAACGGTGTGATCGATGAGATCAGGATCCTATGAAACCTGGATGCGTCTATCTCGAAGTGGGACACATTGCCACATTTAGGCTATCATTATCCACATCTGCCGCCGCTGTCCCACAAGATATGAGAGAAGCTGTAATTACCGTCTTAAACGATGTATATTCTTCCATTCTTACGACTCAGTCTTTGTTTCCGCAGCTCGGGGGTCATCGTATTGTCGTTAGTGCCTGTTGCGGCTGGTATAATTCGAAGGTAGCTATTTAGGTGTCTGAAAAGCAACTTATGTCCCTAGGGGCTCGTGTGTTTCCTGAAGAATCACTTGGTGTTCTTTCGGATTTCGAGGAAATGTACATCAACGTGTCCTACCGACGCAACTAAACTAGCAATCATTTTCCCTCCTTTTGCTAGCATTAACCCTTTCAGACCTAAATTTTCTTTTAAGAGCAAACAAATATTTGATTACATATTTCAACTCGGTAAACTGTTTAGATGATATTTTGATTTAGAAAAAGTTTTCTTTTAAAAATGGTTTGTTATTCAATCCTGAATTACTCTAGACCTACTAAAAACATTCAAATTTATAAGAAAAATATGAACCTGCAACACACTGTACCCAGAGCTTTGTGTGAAATTGTAAGAAACTTAATGTACACAAATGTGACCAGTCTAAAAGTGTTAATATCAACAGTCCATAAAACTAGGCAATCCTGATGCTAGACAGTTCTACATTCTGCCTCTTAATATCACGAAAACTAAGTCATGTAAGATGCACAACCAAAAATCTAGCGTTTCCGAGAAGCTGACAGGAGTAGTCGACCGTCGGATAGGCGGTAGGAACATGATTTCAGTCGCGAATATTTCACAACGGAGAGGTTTCCGAGGAACTTCGAAGAAAAAACGGCCGACGCACACAACCAGTCAATTTTGAAGTGGACGCGTCCTTGTAGATGACCAAGGCCACATTTCTAAGGTACAATGAAATCAAAAGGTTGGAGGGAACAGCTCTCTAGCCTGCGGGAACATCGAAACCCGCGGACGGGTTCTGGTACATCGATCGTGAACGGGAGTCCGTTCGATAACTAGGAGGATCTTATCTCCGGGGCTCCCAGTTTCGACGGTCCTCGTACCTCGAACTCTTAAAAGGTGTACCCTCGAGGGACGATCGTGCTTTGAGGGCGCCGCATCGCGCCAACCACGCCCCCTCCACCGTTATTTACCTCCGTCCTTTTCGCCCTTGCGGTTTTATTGCCTCCGTCTCCCCCTTTTTCAACGTTGGTCCAGCAAACCCGGGAGCGATAGATATCCACGGCATCAATAAGGACCCGACGGGCTTCGCCCTATTCCGTTTTCTACGGGAAGAACCACGGCAAGGGAAACCGTTCTTCCAGTTCCTCAAGAATACCACGAGATTCTTTATCGAACGATGAATATATTAGCGTTTCTAAGTAGACACCTATATAACCCTACGTTTCTAACGTTATCTGGATCGAGTTTGATAACTTATTGATTCTGGCTTCAATTTACAGAAGGTCATGTTTCATTGCTGAGAAGAATGCAAAGGCAGCAACTCGATGAATAAAGAAACAAGTTTTTTTTTTGTTATGCACGAAGTGAACAGCCTAGTACGCCCGCGCAAGCATGTAGTTTTCAAGGGGTATAAATCTCCCGTGACAGTGATGTCTATGCCCGAGGCATGTCGGTGGTGCAGAAGAATTTACACGAGGTATTAAAGAAACCGAAAAAAGAAGGTAGCAGTACGGTAATTAGAAGGGAGGAAACAAATAAATCGAATGCTACCACTGGATTTTATGAAAGGTTACATATGGCAACAGATGCGATCAATGTATTCCCATTAGCAACATTCAGTAAATATTGTATTTACAGGACGGTAAAAGGAAAGATATTCGTTCACTGTTGCACAGAATCATACATCATTCTACAAGGATGTCGTTTTCACTCTGAATGTCACGATACGTTGAATGAAATCTCAGCTCATCGTGGTCACCAAAATGGCGACTATTCACCTTCGGGATACATTTTTCCTTCCGTAGGAACAATCACTTGTATCGAAAACTGATAAAAATTGAACAATAAGCACAATTCTTCGATGACACATTAAAAGACACAATAACATGAACAGCTTCACCGTGGTCGTTACGTCACTTTTTCTTGGAATAAATGGCCACGGCAATAAGATCCGAGAGATATCTTTAGCGTGGACATCGAAGAAACCTTCTTCAAGGTCACCAAAATGGCGATCATAATAAACATGTACGTCGATCGATTCAACGGTGAATATCGACGTGTTGCCGTTGAATTCGAAACAACGCGAGACACTTTTGTACAGGTGTAATAATATGACAAATGGAACACACACTGGCCGATTTCGAAGTCCAGAGAGCGGAGCACACAAGACAGGCAGGTGTAACGCGCAGCGGCAGTAGACACCAACTGATCTCACATAACAACGGCCGATAAAATTGTTGCGTTTCCACCAAAAATTATCTTCTTTTTTTTCCCTCGCGGTATAAAAAGTACAAAATTGTGGTAATTTAACCCCCACCGCCGCCGTGGCGATGCTCCGCTCGCTGCCCACGGGGAGGAGAGGCGAGAGCAGCGCACAGGAACAAAAGAGAGAGGTAAAAGAAGGCGAGATAGAAGGTGAAACGAGGACGGAAAATATTCGAAAGAGAGAGAGAGAGAGAAAACGAACACTTTGGGGCGGGAGAAGAAGGAAAGCAAAACGGGGGCCTTTTGCCGGTGAATACGCCGCACTAACAACCACCGGGACAATTATGGTTCAATGTAGCTCTGACGTTAATAGCAATAGGCTGAGGTGGCTTCACACGCTCGGCATGTTCGTATCTTTTCCCGTTGTTCGAGGGAAGGAAAAAAATACGTACTCTCCTTAAAATATTCCACGGAGTCTGCATCACGTGTGCACGTGAACCGTGGCCAGGATATGTCATACCACCGGGTATAAATGTTACATGCGAACACGTTCGATGGTGTATCATCAATTGAACCGATGTTAATTAACCGTACAGCAAAGAAACACACGGAAGTAACTGGAACGTGTTAATGACGACACTTGTATCGCGTGTACACGTTCGGTTGAAAGAAACTATCGAGCTACCTGTGCGGAACGGTCTCTCGCGTCGATGTATGCCGGCACTGACACCTTAAACTTTTCTAAAAGACAAGAATCACACTTCGAGGCCCCAGTGTGTTCTCTCGCAAGGAAATCGAACGAGCCCGCGTTCGATTTCGCAAGTACGGATACTCTTGGCCCTGTACTGCTGGCTCGTGTGAACTCACCCAGTGCTTAAAGCCACCGAGAAGGGGCCATACTATGAAATTAGTATAATCACGATCAAAATTACTCGCACCGGGCTCCGATGGAACCACCAACCGCCGCTCAAATAGCCCGCCCCGCCATCACCAATCAGCGATCGCGACTCAGCGGCCATCTTGCGCGATAGAGCGTGCGCGTCGGAAGCCACGAATTACCGCAAAAGTGGGTAATCCCTGTTCGCCGGGCTCGTACACTTCGTTAGTTCAAAAAAAGAAAAAAGAAAACAGAAAAACGAAAATGTCTCGATGGAATAATTTTCGAATGTCACACCCATGATACGATCGATTTTTCACACACACACACACACGAGATAACGATCAGATTAAGATAAGATACCATTCGTAACTCCGGTTACAAATGTCGGTTGCTTTCTTGTATATGATAATCCTGTCCCATTATATTTCCCTTTGTGCCCTCGGTACTTAGCATTGCACAGAAACTCCCTAGCGTTATTCTGTCGTATTCACGGAACGCTTTCCTTTCCGTGTTCGGTGTACACGGGGGGAAAAACTGCGCACGCAAGCCGAGACCGCGAAACGTAATCGCGCTTCGAAGTCTCTCACGCAGGCTGGTACAAGGTTGTCCTCTTCCATTTACGGCACAGTCATGCACCATGCAATTATAAGAACAAAATATTTAGACTGCTCTAACTTAGCTGGGCTACGGAGGCAAGACCCTGGCGTGCACGGACTATAATAATGACAACGTTCCATGGGATCCATTCTAGAGGTCTAACCAAACCTAGTTACCTATCTCTGCCTGAGCGCCGATTCTTCTCCCTCAAATTAGTTAATAACTCTAATACGCTCTAATGCGCCTGTAATTTACCATGAGCCGTTAGCAGAACCACGTGGGAGGGGTGGAGGGGGTTGATAATCAGATAGTTTAAATACTGTCTCACATTTTCCTCGACCGCCTCGTCACAAACTAATTAGCGACATCTGATAAGTTTGAACATTTTTCCCGGTGTTGTTCACGCTCGTACGCGTACACGATTTATGTACATACGCAACCGTGTGGCTCTGCATTTATCTTAATGTACACGCCTCGCCCGCAGGGGGTTTCCGTAGCGCCATGTTACGTTTCGTTACGTTGCGTCACGAGGACTGGTCCCCTGATTATGGTCGTTAATTATCGGCGGCTAACGAAAATGAGAGGATGAGAAGTGGCTACCCTCCTACCGTATTAAAAGTAGAAGTACAAGTACGATAGATCGTTTCTGGTCCGTATCAAGCAAGAAGCATCACTTTGGTATGTTTATGACAGTCACATGTGCGGATCACCCGGTTGGCCGTCAAGATTTGCATTGTTAAAACGCGATAAGAAGAAAGCGGCAGATAGGGTAGAAAGGGCGTAGCATAGGAGATTCTTTGGCCAGTTCTTCCGCCGTTTTTCGAGGCACTTACTATCTGTTACACCCCGGGCACGAATACGAATTAGGACCACAAGTCGCAAGAGGATCGGAGCCCGACCGATTTCGAGTATGCTGGGCCGCCTTGGGCTACGATAAGTTGCTGTAGCGGGTCTAGCCACTGCTCTGCCCTCTGTAATTATACCGTACACAACAACCGAGGCTCTGGCTTGCTCTTTCTTTCTGCGTTACTTTCTCCTTCGTTTTCCACCGTTCCCTCTTCTTCAACCGATCTGCTTCTTATTGTTCAACGCGTGTTTCGCCGACCATGGTCCCGCCGGGGGCGAAGGTTGCGCTCAGCCAGCCGTCTTCTAGACTCCCTTCCTTTCCCTTCTGGTCCTGTTTCGTCTGCTTTGTTCAACTAACCGCATTCCTACATTGTTTAACACTAGAACTACCAGAGCAATAAAAATGACTGGTTGTCACATTCTTATAACGATGATTAAAATATTATAACAATACAATTCCTCAGATCCTTGGCAACTTTTATTTCATATGGGAGTGACGAAATCAGTTAATTTATAACTTCGTTCATTTTCACACGTTTATCATGTTTATCAACCGATCGAAATAGATGTGTGATTATTGTCGGTAGTACTAGTGTTAACGACCATCCACTGCGTCCACTTTCACACACGAGCAGGATAACTTACTAAATTACAGAGAAGAAACCAACCAGAAATATCGTCGAGTTTTCACCGTCGAACTGGAACTATTTGTCAACACCATTGACGTATAATCCATACGAACGGTTAATCGATGATTCCCTCGAGAGTACATCGATACGCACATTGTCGATCGAACACCCCGTTACTGCACCCCGATATCTCGAACAGCCGTGTGATTTGCATCTTCGACGCCCCGGAGCACGGGATACCCCGTTGCGGATATTCGAAAGACGATAATTGGTTCAAGTACGTCGGGTCCGTTCGCGCGATCGCCTCGATATATATATATTTCCCGATACCCATCTCAAGCACTGTTTCGCGACGTGATCGTAATTTCCCATGGTGTTTTAATATTCGCGAAAAAACTGGCTGTCCATGGTTGCTTGCCGACGGACAAACCGTGTACCGCGACAAGTTCTCCTTTCCCTCGGCTTTCTATCCGCATATTTATTTTGTAAATTACGATCGTGTCTTCCTTCTTATACGTAGAGGTTCTTGTTTACCGGTCAATATTGGCGATGACTGGGAGGAACTTCGACAGCTCAGACAAACATCCAAAGGAGGCGAACACCCGCTTTGTCGATCCTTTCATTTGCTTTCACCGAATAAAATTCGTTTAAACTTTATACATGGACGCTATGCCCACGGCAGCTTTGATAAATTGTAGTAATCTTAGTTAAACACCATGACTCACATGACGGGACATCATCCGCCGAACGTAACGTTGGGCACGAGTCAGGTTTTGTTATATACGATGTTTACGCTCGTACGTGATATAGGAACGCGGTTTACATGAGCGCAGGATGTATAGATATGTATATATCTCACATTCCCATATGCATATACGACCGACAAATTGCAGTGAATCTCCGTGCGCCTCCATTTTCCAGCCGTGTATGCTTACCGACTGTGAGATTTATGATTTGTTATGTAACGACGTCTCTGGCGAATTTAGTCTCATATCCACGATGTGTATAATCATTTCACAGGCTAGTGAACGCGTATTACCCGAAAACATCCGATAGCAGGATAATGTACAACCATCTCTACCAGGGGACAATAATATACTGCCTGTTAACACGAATCCACGGGTGCATTATAATAATTAAAGCAGTCGAAATGTACTGGGTTTCGTGAATTTTGAAGATATTTATACTACACGTTTAAACGTGATGCATACCTTCGATGTTTCTTTCGTGAAACATTTCCCTGAAACCCGACGCTGCTTTTTAAAAAAAAGTTAGTACATACACACACGCGTAACAGATCATTACAATCGCGTAATAATATCGCCGCTCTAGTTCTCAGCGTTCTATCTCCACTAGTATCTCAACTGAGAAAAATGAGTTCAAAGTTTACGAATTTTAATAGTATAGAAGCAGGAACGTAGTGAAATAATAAAACACTATAATATCATCTATTGAATAACTACTTATTATAATATTTGACGCAACTTTATCGTATTGTGAACATGAATTTTGAATTATTGTTAGTATTTGGAGATAAAACCATTAACCCTTAAATGTTTTTGGAAAATCGAGTTAGAACAGTTAAGAATTCGGGCGACGAAATGTCCAAGTGTCTGACTATACCATACTTAACCCCTTGCCTTCTATTTATATTATTATATTGAGCGTACAGATGTCAAAAAAATCGTAAGGCAGGGGGTTAAGAGTTTTTCGAGCAAAATGAAGTTGCTTTCGGAAGATTCGTGATTGCGACTTCTAGATTCCAATCCCAGAAGTATTGTTGGGGCGACCTTAAGCGACAGAAGAGAGGTTGCGATCACTAACTTCATATAATATGCAAACAGTACGTCCATCATGACGAAACAACACACGAGAAGGCTTCGATCGCCGAAGGCTTGCGTGTCGGACACCCGGCCGATCAGACGTAGAGTGTTAGGAGCAAGCGTGATACCGCTTTTTGCGGGTTAACCGACGACGATACCACGGCATGTTAACGGTCATGCGATACAGTAGGTCACGCATGCAAAAAAACAATGTGCACATGTATACATACATATATATACACGATATTTTTGCATTTACCATACATGGCAACAGACAGATATCCCGTGGTGTACTCCTATATAATCCTCTGTGTACACTGTTCTTGCTGTCTGAAGTGTTCGAATTTCACTCGCGTCCGAAGCAATTTGCGACCAAACACACCGATTCGATAGAAAGTTCTTCTTGATTGCGGTGAACCGTTGGAAGCAGAAGGGTGCGAAGGTAATCCACTTTACCCGTCACACCTCCGTGCTCCATGCCCAGACATTGATTTCGCATTATCCTTAGCAGCAAACCGAACCGATTGGCTCCTATCCTTCTCTTTCGATTGTCCATGCTCGAACACGAGACCCTTTTTTTCCGCTCGTGAACGTGTTTGTTCATGGACACGCGCGTGTATCCGCTGGGTCAATGTGTCGGTGTTTGTATTTGCACCGAAGGGAGCCAAAGCTTTAACGGCGGTGGGGCGCAGCACGCAAAGTCGAGGAAGGCGGCGACGGCGACCGCAATATTAGATTAATGGCGGATGTACTTCACTTTTAGGTGCTGTATCGCCTCTCGACGGTGAACTTCGTCGGAAATTAAATTTCTCAAGTGGCATCGAATATATTCGGCTCCTGTGAACAGTGTCTTCTTTCAATCATACACGCACTCGTTTATACAACTAAATCCGATGTCGCAAAGCAAGTATGTAACTTCGTCATTATCCGATTAAGAATTCAATTCAGGGAGATAGATTTTTTCCAGACTAAACTCTTTATCTTTCGATCAAAGATCGTGGAGATACGGGATGCAGATGCTTCGTTAAATTTTAAGAGACCCACTGTGTACCACGCTCGCGACGTATCGTCGCGTACCATAAAGAAGCATAAATCAGCGTGCAAAAAGTAGAAAGTTATAGCCACCGAGACGTTAAGGCAACGTCTTTGCTTGAACAAGCGGCAGCACCGGGATGGCCTCGAGGGCTGAACGAGGTAGAGGAGCAGAATGGGAGATCCCGAGCCTTGATCGTGATAAGATGCAGCGGCGTCGTCGGTTGACAAAGGGTCGTAGGAACGCCCCCTCAGATCCGACGTGCAACCGCTTGCGGGGGCGTACATATTAAAATTGGACCCCCACCTCTGACCCTCTATCAACCATTCGCCGATCTTGTTTATTACTGGCGCGTACAATCACGTTCCCAGAAAATATGGGCAGTTTTACAGAAATGTTCGCCTCTTTTACTTCCATGCCTTGGTTTCTTGTGTATCAGGCAGTTACTGAAACCTCTTTTATTTCTACTTTCTAATAGAACCTTTAATGGTCTGAATAACTTTCTTAATTATTCTAGTTACTATAAATTGGGTCATAAAGAGCATTCACAACTAATCATCCTTTATTGTTTTTAATAAACAATTAATTACGTTCTTTAATTAAATACTCGTATTTTCAACATTGCTTCACCGGTAATTCTCTCACCCTCGTTGGCCTCCGTATTAGCGCACTGCGCCGAACGCAGATAGCATGATGTTGTAGTCGCAAGAGAGCAATTGAATCGAATAGACATTGTACCGTAGCGCATCGTATTGTGTTTCAAACTTTTATATTATTATAATTTATATGTATATATGTATATTCCAATAAACATACATCAGGTAATATAAGCTTCATTTCATCGAATTGTCTTAAATATAACTGCATGAATACTGTAGAATCCTATACTAATTATAGTTGTCTGGTTCAACAGGTTACTACAGAAACTAACTACTGCCTACGTCTTTTAAACTTGGGCTGTAGTAGTATCTGCAGAACCTGCCATGGTTGCTGGGGTTACTATAATTTATTAATATATATATATATATATACTCGTACAAGCAACAACGATAAAGGATCACGTTTCAAAACTCTTGCGCATGCTCCGGAGGTTATACGACCCCATTTCCTCACCACACGGGGTCTATGCGCCACCACCGGGGGTTCTATGACCCCGCGGTCTCACCACAAGGGTCTGTAGCGCCTTCTATGGGGGTTCTGTGAACCAACGTTCTCACCAGACGGGTTCAGTGGCGCCTCCTGTGGGGTTCTATGACCCCACACACCCAACAGACGGGTCTCCCACGTATGCTTCGGGGTTCTATGACCCCACTTTCTAGCACACAATGTCTAGTACTTTGAATAATTTAGAAAATTATTCGAGATAAAGATGTATGGAACTACTGAAAATTACTTTGGATTCCTTTTCCTTATTCTGTAAATTCTTTGATTGGAATATGAATGCTGCTGGAAGTATGAACATTTTCCCAGGACAATGATATAAATGGAACTCTAAAACCTTTTTAAGTGTTACAGTGACATTTCGATTGGCCTCCGTATTAGCGCACTGCGCCGAACGCAGATAGCATAATGTTGTAGTCGCAATAGAGCAATTGAATCGAATAGACTTAATGTACGTAGCGCAACGTATGTACTTCAAACTTTTGTATCAATATACTTTATATATATGTTCAAACATTTATCTTTTATATTAACATAAATTTCATTTGTTCAAGTTGACTTAAATATTCTAACTGCATAAATATTGTACATTCCTACACTAACAGTAATTTTCTGTTTCAACAGGTTTCTACAGAAACTATTGGTTATGTTTTTTAATCTTGGGTGACAATAATATATGGAGAACTGCCATTGTTGCTACGGTTAATATGTAATAACATATAGCAGCAAAATAATCAGCCGATATGGTACGATGCCAGGAATTAAATCCAGGTGTTTCGCTATCTAATGGAGATCATATAACTATTACGGTCCTACAATTTTCACTTTTCATGTATGTACTTTCAATGTTACAACTACTTATATTTTATACATCAAGATTAAGTAAAAAGAGTGCAAGAGTAATAAATTAATGAAGATTATAATTAGTTGTTTCTAAGAATCTAGGACTAAAAAATCAAGACATTTAAATTTTGAAAACTATATATCGAAGACTAACGGTTAAAAATTTGAACAGAATATACCCACCTTCTATAAAGTTTCTTCTACAAAATACAGATCTTCGAACATGGTTCTTTTTTCTCAGTTATGCCTCGTCTGTGGTGGTGGAAACAGATTATATGTATACAGAACAAAAGATTCTTGCCACTTGTAGCTAAACAGAAAAAAAAATTAATAAGCAGATTCAATTCATTAAAGTGAGCCAGCTCGCAGTCAATTATCTCATATGATTTGCAATATAGTACGTCAACTTATAGATGATTCTGATTGCCAATTACATACCAAATAATAATGATTGACCAGGTATTACCACGTGAAGGTTGCTGCGAATGGAGACCTAAGGAAGATGGACGAAATCACAAGTTCAACGTCTATCAACCTTTTAATATTAGTCCCGTTATAATCAACTTAAATCTTAGTACGCTCGCGCCGAACACACACACACACACACACACACAACAACTTAAATTAATCGCAACGCAGAAACGTACTTCCAAACGAAGGGGCTTATCGAATTAGAGTTACCATTCATCATATCGTTCACACACCGAATACCAAGCTATTATTAAATGTAAACTACAGTCGATATATATGAACATACTATGTTATAAGTATACTCAATGAGCATATGTAATGTAATGAAAAATTTATATCATCTTGTAATGCAGAAATGACCCTCAACAGAGATTTTAAATGTTAATAAAAAGTCAAACAAAAAAATATATATATGAAAATGTGACTGTATGAACGTGTAAACTGGGAGCAAAATGTAAAGAATATGCGATTCAAAACGTGCCTTCAAATACTGACTATAAAAAGGCCCTCTAAATCCCCCAGACTATTATACCCTATGTAGCTACGCCAAGGAAGGCAAAACGCGACCGATGTCTGAATTCTCCGGAGAATTTAGAGGGATCGGTAAACAGCCTTAGTATACCTACACGCCATAGCGCCGTATACTAAGTCCGTGTAAATTCGCGAGCAAAGTGAACTAATAATAGCTTGTTCGCAGCCATTGGCTAGGTATATTTATCGAATACCGATTGCCCAGGTCTCACCACGTGGAGGTTGCTGCGAATGGAGACCCAAGGAAGATGGACGGAATCACAAGTTCAACATCCATCAACCTTTTTACAATTGACCTGGATATAATCAACTTAAATCTTAGGACGCTGGCGCCGAACACAAACACACAAGTGCACACACACATACAATAACT
>NW_015374292.1:11226-43083 GCF_001272555.1 Dufourea novaeangliae | reverse complement strand
AAAAAAAAAAAAAAAAAAAAAAGGATCATCGGTTGGTGGGATAGATTTCTACACACTACGAAGTAAATTCACGAATGCAAATTCCACCCACGACACCTTGGCAAAGACACCGTATAATGGGCGTGTCGGCGTGAATAGCACACCGCCCATCGAGGACGAACGTCCAGCAAGCGCGATCGCATCGGGAATTGTAACCCACCGCCAATAACAGAATATACAACAATTCTTCCAGATCAAAATCTATAATTTTCTGACACATTCACACCACCACTTCCGTCCTCCAGGTATTGGAGACTCGAACCTCACCTTTACGCGATAGCACGGGAATTTACCGGTTTGATCCGTCAAGGGAAGGTAACCGGCCTTCAGGAATTAACATATTTCATCCCGCGGTAGAGTCAGCTGATATTGTACGGTTACATAAGTGACGACAGTGTCGCAATTACGGGGAGTTTGTTCTTACAGTTCGATCACAAAACGAACGAGAGAGAAAAATACGGTTATACACTTTCACTTTGAAATCGGACAAAGTCCTGGCTGTCACCATCGAAGGCCTTCCCCGAATGAACGGGG
The DNA here is from genome assembly GCF_001272555.1 of Dufourea novaeangliae. Lineage (NCBI taxonomy): Eukaryota > Metazoa > Arthropoda > Insecta > Hymenoptera > Halictidae > Dufourea > Dufourea novaeangliae. Next base: position 42,510 of record NW_015374292.1, on the reverse strand, counting down.
ACGAGATCCTTGAGGAAATGAAACAGTCTCGAGCCGGTTTCATGTGTTCCCCTCGGCGGAAAACGCTTGCCCGACTCTGCCTACTGTACGTATAGGGTTACATTCCCCCGCGGCGTCACACTAAATTTCATACAACGCATCAGCTACCTGTTTCACACAAGGGTGTACTGGGAGAAATTCCTTTCCCAGCACCCATATACTCAACGCTTCAGATGTTAGGCTTACGGACATTCCTCGGTAAACTGCGGCCATACGCCGCGTTATATCAAGTGCGCGGCAGCGCACTTGTCGTCCGATTGTCAGAAAACCAGGGAGGAACCCCCTACCTGCGGGAATTGCAACGGTCCCCATACCGCCAACTTCTCGAAATGTCCTTCACTCGAGAAGTTCAACACTCTTGAACAGACGGCCCCTAGTCTCTTATCGATACATTCTCACTTCTTCTGCTCCCCCCCCCCTTCGCCCCTCCCGTGTAATTGATGCCAGAGCTGCCGCCCAGCATACATCACAGCTGGCTGCGATTGCATTTGTCCAGTCCTCAATGTATCTCGACCATCGAAGAAACCTTAAACATCTTCAAACAGATCTCGCAGATCTGTAATGTTAGCAAGATGCTCCAGGCCGCGAAGCAAGTCTTAGCTAAATTAAAAAACTGCAAGATGGAATTCGAGCAGTTCTCCGCTTTTGCTGAGATATCGGATTCAATCCGATAAAAGGTAATTTTCCCAACACGCTGCTCTGGAATACGGTCTCGATAATTAACAAGAGGAATGAACTATGCGTTCATCTACAGAGGCACGATATTAATATCGCGCTTATCGCGGAAACGTGGCTACAACCATAGACCAACTTCGCGATCCCTGGGTACCAACATCTTACGTACTGATCGCGACTCCGCCTTGAGGGGTGGCGGGGTGGCGATACTGATCTACCGAAACCTAGGATTCAAAGTCATCCCTCTCGATCCGGTTCTCGATATCGAAATAGTAGCAATTCGTCTCAAGGTGCCAGCGGTCACATTCGCGGCAATTTACGCGCCCCCACACGTAAAAATCACTTTTCGTCATGCTCTTAATCAAATCGCTCGCTTACCAATACCGTACGTGGTCAGCGGCGACCTGAACGCGAAACATCCATCCTGGAATAATTATCGTGTAAACAAAAATGGTCGAACCCTTTACAGTCACGCTCTCGGTGCCCCGTATCGGCTGATCTCCCCAGATAACTTAACATACAGAGGCGGACTCAAGGTCCGCCCCTCCACAAACGATCTGATTCTAATACAGCACAGCTCGAATGTCGTATGCTCGGTTATCAATTATTCGATAACCCAAGGGATTTTTCACTCTCCGAACTGCGTCAGAACTGTCTCCTGGGGAGATTACCGGAAATTCACCGGTAGTTTCATGATCCAACAACATCTCGAGGGACCAAATGAGATAACCTCATGCATTCGCACATTGGAATCATTCCTGTCTGCCTGTTATCGTTGGGCCTCATCTTTCACCGAAAATGTTATACATCCGAATTTCATTAACGACCCTCAGCTCAACTCACTTATTCGATTGAGAAGAGGCTTGAGAAAATAGTTACAACGCACTAATGCGCCATATTATCGCGAAGCGATCAAACAAATTTCACAGGAGCTCAACCACCGGGTCAAAACGATACGTTGCGAATCGTGGAACGACAGAATTAAGTCCCTAAACAAAACTGATCTTACCTTTTGGAACCACTATAAAACCCGGACAAACGTTAAAACCATTATCCTCCCAATAAATGCTGACAACACCGGAACAGAACACCTAACGACAGACTCACAACAGACAAAGCCAACACCTTCGCGAAGTCATTTGCGGCGGTACACTCCAGTGTGCATTCGTTCACCCTACGACTCTGTTGTCGACGAATACATCAACCGACTCAAAAACATTCAGCCACTTGATCCATACTGTGACCTACCAATGGCGCCGGGTGTGATTGCCGAAGTATGCTAAAACACGTCGCGAGAAAAATCATTTTACAAATTTACTACATCTACAGTCGATGCATTGCCCTGTCTTACTACCCTGAAGCTTGAAAGGTCGCAAAAGTGGTTCAGATTCCAAAGCCCGGAAAACCAAGGGATCGAGTCGATAGCTATCAACCAATAAGCCTGCTCCCGCTGCTGGGGAAGGTCTTCGAGAGATATCTTCTCAGGTATTTAGTAGCACATCTCGATCGAGAACAAATCATCATTGAGCAACAATTCGGTTTTCGCGGTAAACACTCTACGACAAACCAGATCATAAGAGTGTCGCAACACGTCACACATCAGATGAACGTTAATCGTTACACTGGACACATATCTGCACACAATCTCGACTAAATCGTAATCTCCGCCTATCTTTGTACAAAGTCTGCCTACGCTCAGTACTGACCTACGACGCCCAAGTCTGGTCAGCCGCAGCAGTAACTAACATATATTAAAATAATTGCGGGCCGGCCCATGGATTACTCAACTTACAAACTTCACAATGAATTAAACATTGAACAAATAATGCCATATATTCACAATATGATCGCGAAATATCAAGTCAATACACATCAAAATTCAGTAGTTTTCCAGACCGGAACATTCCAACCTCATCAAATTCTATATAAGGTTAAAACTCGATTTCCTTTGTCGATCGAGCACGCGTCCCCCCTAGCGAGGCGACCACCGCTATTGCGGGGCCCCGCACGTCTCTACTTAGAAATTCTAGTTATAGTAGAAATTAGATGTTGGGAAATGGTTCTATCAATTATAATATGCACCCTTTTGGATCGAATCTACTAGAAGAGATAAAGGAGTGGAATATATGACACGAATTAATCACATTTGTCACAAATAAACTTTTCTTTCCTATTGTGACACGTACAATTCTCGTGCCATCATAAAGAGCATGACAAACACTGAATCCAATCTTCTTTTGGAGGATTTTCATAGTTCTTCACACTTGGGACATTTCCACTCACATGGTTTCATTTCTGTGGTATGTGCATGAATCGGTCGTCGGTATGTTTGTAGCTGAACGAGAATGATTTCCAAGAGTGAAGTAAGAATGAGATTTGTTTAGTTTCCTGCGAAAGAGTTTCGTGTAACTATTTAGGCTGGATATTCGGTGAATGGAATTTCGAAGAATGGTTGCGTAGTTCGAGAATGAGGGGTATAGGCTTGGGTGTGTCTTGTAGGTGTGGATACCAGTTAGTGTGTATCGGGAACATAGTAGGTGTAGAGAGGGCGGAGTGCATGCTTTCGGAACAGTCTGTTGAATGGAAGGAGAATTGACAGTCGTTGTCGTAGATTAATCGTTTGTCGTGTGTTGTAATTTAATCGTTTTGTTGTTTTATGTTATACTTTTATATTAAATATAGTTCTCATTATTATTATTTGTTGTGTGTCAACTGTTTTGCCACCCTCATCCGTTTATAATCCCTACATTTTTAAGTCGTTTTTTGCTCTTTTTTGTATTCCTCTTCTTGTGTTTTGCTGTTTCTTTTAATTCTTTCCGTTTAGACTTTTCTTTTTCTTCCTTTTTCTTTTGTTCTCTTTTTCCCACCCTTTCGAACTTGATCAACTGTTTTGCTTCCTGTTTTTTATCTTTTTTTTCTTGTATGACTCTCCATTCAGGTAAAGTAATGCAGAAGGGCTCATACTTGTCCGTCTTCTTCTGCGGGGTGTACTCAATAAGCTGTTGAGAGATATCTACATAGATATTTTTACAGACTCTTTATTCGCCTTCTTCAATAGTGTGATTGTCTTTTTAATAGTATTAATATTAGGGACTTGATGACTCTGAGTTTCTTGACTAGGATCAGATTGCATGTAGTGTTTTTTACAATAGAGCCACAGTATAAACAGTCGTTTATAATATGCCTTTGGATGGAATCACACTGATTGTCATCACTAACGTTAGAATCAATATTAAAGTTTTGTCTACTTTGTGGGGGAATATCTTATGCAGTCTCATTGTTGTTAGTAGAAGTTATGTTAGCTAAGTTATTTATAACATATTTTTCTTTTAAGTTATAAACTAAGCTATCAATAAAATTATCTCCATCTTCAAGTCGAACGAAATTATCACAGTGGTCGGTAATATCAATACAACTACAGTAATCCCGTGTTGAACGCAACAATCCGCTTCGCTGTATTCACCACGATGTGGAAACGTTTTCAGCATCTTACAATGTAATTTTTTGCTCGAAACTTGAGCCTTGACAACTTACCCTTGTAGAGTTTCAAACATAGAAAAGGACAAACGATTGAAAAACAGAGAGGAAACTTCTATTTCCACTCGACTCGATTGCGTGGCCCGCCTGTGGTGCTCTCGTCGGCCAATTACTACATTGTGGCCGCTTGCGGCCTGCGGCTTGCGTTATCTTACACGGTCTTTGTATGTCTCATACACTGTTTGTCGTACCGTTTAAGCCAATCGAGGTGATACAGTTAATTTGATTGGTCGACTGCTCTCTGGGTCCTATAACTTAGCCTCGAACCCCCCTTTATTTTTACGGGGCAAAAACCTTCAAAAAGTGTACCACCTCCGCTGGGGGCGGAGACGACCTATGTGGGATTTACCGAACTAAAAACACCCCGGTGACCCTCTCGGGCGTGAGGCCCGGCCACGGGGACACCTAAGCACGCTGTGTAGGTTGTTGTTACTCCCCCCAAGAACGGCTGTTAATCCGTCCCGCCTCCTCCATCCTACAGTGGCGAGGGGTCACCTCTCGATACTGTCCTCCGTTGGGCCCGCCGCGACAAGGGTGGTACCCCCAGTACCACCGCCTCAGCCCGGCCGCCCGGCAAGCAGCATTAGGTAGTATCTCATATCTTGCCTCAACTGCGAGCGAAGACTCGGTTAATGCACAAGCCTGGCTATAGCGCTGTAGCGCACAGGGAACCACATCGCACAGTTCGTTTCTCAAAATTCTGAGTCTCACTCGGAATAGACAGTTCGATAACTTGACGCTCTGCTGGAGTATGACACGGGATAAACTGTTACATGATGGATTAAAGACAGCGGTGGTGCTTACGAATACTTTCGTGAACAACTGAATACGTATACCTACGTACGCGTTTATTTCTTTTCCTTCCGACATTCAATATTGTACCATTTCGAATCATTCTGATATCTTTGTACACAATAAACAAAGGCTCCAACATTTATTTACCTTTGTACTTTTTTAGATGCAATAATAAAAGAATATGAATATTTAACACCTTCTACATAAGTAAGTATGTTTCAAATTGTACCGTGTTTAGTATCGTTTAAATCGGAATAATCTCACCAATATGTTAATCAAAGTTTCATTGACAATGAACCAAAAATAAAGAAGTTTCATTGTTTCATTAGTGTCGTGCCACCCTCTCTCTTCCTCCCATCCCATGCACTCTTCTCATACATGCTCCCATGTCTTCTCTCTCCACCCACATATCCTACACCTCCTCTTTTTCTCCTCTACCAAATGTCTCTCCCCCTACATCTCATTACCCAGTCTAAACTTTGCAACTCTCTGCTACTGCTTTCCCCCAACCCTTCAGTAAATATCCTGGTATTCCTGAAAATTTCTCTCTTTTTTTCACTAATTCCTCCCCTCTTAGCTCTCCTCTTTCTCTTATTGTTGCCCACACCAACTTGTCAAAAAGCCATATTCTTCTTCCTCAATCTTTTCCAAATCTTCTTTTCCTTATCCCCCATACTTGTCCCATCACCTTCGCCCCTTTTCTCACTCTCTCCTCTATATGTGCCTCCTGCCCCCATTCCCCATCAGCGTATAAGCAAAATATTTTAATTTTCTCACCTCCTCTACTTCCTTCCCCTTTGATCTCCAATTTATCTTTTTCCATCTCCCACTCCCCTCCTACACCTCATTGTCTTTGTTTTTTCTGTATTTAGTTGCAAGCCCTTCTTATCCAAGTATTTTTCTAGCTTCCTCATCATTCCCTTCATTCCTTTCTCATCTTCTGTCATCATTGCGATGTCATCTGCATACGCCAGGGGCTATATTTTATTTCCCCTCACTTTTATTCCACCCCATCCTTCTCTCTCCAGTTCTTCATCCAAATCTGCTATCAGCAGGGTAAATAAACTAAGGCTAAGAGGACATCCCTGCCTCACCCCTCTTGCTGTCCAAAACTTCCCATACTCCTCTTCCCCCACCTTCACCCTGCTGACCATTGCTTTTATTACTTCCTCGCACCTTTCCACCAACCCCTCCCATTCCCCTTTACTTCTCATTTCTCTAACTAGCACCTCCCTGTCCACCGAGTCAAAAGCTGCCTTTAAATCAATGAACATGATATCCACTTTTTTTCATTTCTCTTCCCACCTGTCTATTTATCAAATAGTTTAATACGTAAATATTGTCCATGCATCCCTTTCCTTTCCTGAAGCCTGTTTGACTTGGTGGTAACAGTCTACTCCATTCCACCTCCTCCTTCAGTCTTTTTGCTAACACGGAAGCGTCAACTTTATATGCCGTCTGTGTTGGCGTTACCCCCCTGTAATCTCCCACCTTTTTCCCTTCCCCCCTCGTCTTAAGTGGTACTATCACTCCCTCCCTCCATTCTTCCAACCATCCTTCTCCTGTCCATACTTTATTACATACCCCCCATAACCAGTCCTCTATCTGTGTGCCTCCGTATTTCCACACTGCGTTAGAAATCCCATTCCCCTCTGTCGCTTTTCCCTCCTTCCGACCCTTTGTCATCCTTCTTATTTCTTCCTTTCATATCTACGCCCTTTTTTCTATCGCTTCCCTTTCTCATTCTCCATTCCACATCCTCTAACATCCCCTTGAAGTACTCTTCTCACTTTTTACCATCTTTATCTTCTCACTTATATTTCCTCTCCTTTTCTTTTCTCTCCTCAATATTCCCCAAACTTGTTCTTCCGTTTTTATCCGCTCCACCTCTTTCTCTCACTTTTCTACCTCTTTTATCTTCTTTTCACACATTGTCCTATATTCCTTTTTACTCGTCTTGTATGTTTCTCCGTCTCCTCCTTTCTTTTTCCATGTTCTTAGTTCTCTCTTAATCCTACTTTCTTCTTCCCGAGATTCTTTGTCCCACCATCCTCTTCTGTTCCCTCCATTTTTTCTTTTTCGTATCCCCTGTTCAATTCTAGTCTTTAGCTCTCCCCATTCCTCGTCTACTCCTCTCTAGCCCCTTCCACTCTTCCCAAAATTCTTTATAAATGCCTCTCTTCCCTCTTCTGTCCAGATTCCTCTCCTCCCTTCCCCCTTTTTCCTTTTACTTTCCTTTCTTCTCCTTTCACCCATACCGTCACTAGATGATGGTCTGAGTCAACTTTCTCCTTCACCTTCATCCTTTCCACCCTCCCTCTTGTATCTTCATTCCCTATTATATAATCTATAACTGAATTCCCCCTCGCTCCTGTATATGTCCATTACTCTTCCTCATCACCCTTTCCACATTCATTTAATATTTCCCACCCCCGTTCTTCCAAATATCTACAGAGCCTCCTTCCTCCGACATCCATTTTCCTGTCTTTCGATTTTCTGTTTCATTCTTCTCTCACTCCTTCCTCGTCCTCCCCCATACCACCCCTCCTACACTTTCTGTCTTCGCGTTGACGTCTCCTCCTATTATTACTCGTATTCTTTTTTTCTCTCTCTTTCGTCCATTCCTTCATATCTTCCAGTTTCTTCTGCATGTCCTTGTTGACATATACCCCTATTACTCTCCGCCATTCCCCCCCCCCTCATTTTCACTTTCTTCACCATTAACCCTTCACTTTCCACTCCTTCGCCATTTTCCATTTCTAATTTCTTACTTACTCCTAATATCACCCCCCCCCCTATGGCTCTTCCTTTCTTGATTTCCCTCCTAGCCCATTGCACCTCCCGTATGTATCCTTCCGGTAGGAATTTCAATATATATACTCCCAATTTTTCCCCTCGACCCATGTTTCACTTAATATCATCACATCCCATTCTGCCAGTTCTTTCCAGAAACCCTTGTCTTTGCTTTTACCCCTGCCACATTCCAGAACGCCACTTTATATGTGCTTCTATCTTCGCCGGCCTCCCTCTCTTCTTTCCCCTTTTCCGTTCCCCTGTTCCCTCCTCATTCGTTTCCCTGCTACTCTAACCACGCTTCCCCTATTTCATCCCATTCCTTCACCTTTCCATCTACCCACATTTTCATATATCCTATTTGAACCTTCCTCCCGTTTTCTCTTTCCATCTCCTCCTCTCTTTCTATCTTCCATCTCGCCCTCCTCCCGTTCAGTTTTCTCTTCGCTTCCATCACCTTTCTTTTTTCCTCCCGCCCTCTTTTAACCAATTTAACCGAAACCATTCCCATCCATTCTCCTTCCCTTCTACCTATCTTTATTACCTCCCTTATTCCCTCCTCTTCTACTTCCATCTTCTTCCATAGTACATTCACCTTTACCTCCTTTCTCTCTAATATCACCACCCTTATCACCACATTCTCTTTTCTCTCCTCTCTCTCTTTCCTATCTTGTTTTATCTCTATGTTTCTTAATCTTCTTCTATTTTTCTCTATTTCCTCTTCATCCCTCCCTTCCTTATTTTCTTTTCCTTCCTTCTGCCGTTCCCATCTCATCTTTCATCCCCCTTATTTCCTTCATCAGACCCCTCATCATGCCTGCTATACCCTCATCCCCACCTCTTCACCTTCTCGTCTTCTTCCCCCTTTCCCTCCCCTGGTGATCTCATCGTTTTCCCGCTTCTTTTGAATACTCCTTCTTCCTCCCTTTCCAACCCTTCTTCCTCTTCCCACTCCTTTCTCTTTTTCCCAACAGTATATCTCTAAGCCCCCCGTACTACTCGTCATACTACTTGTACTCTCTTTATTCCTTTCCTCTTGAATTGTCCACCCTTTTCTTTTTTCCTTTCCCCTTTCCTTTTCCCTCTCTTCTTCTCTCTTCTTTCCGTTCATCTACTCTACGTTTCCACTTTCTGTCCCCGCTGATCTTAAGTTTCCCTATTCAAATTTCCCGCCTTCTCACTAACTCCTTATAGTTATTTTCCTCTCCCACAGCTCGCGCTACTTATGCTTCCGCTGTTCTCCTCCCGCTCTACTGTTCCTCCTAACTGACACTTAACCTCAAAGCACGCCTCCTTTTATCTCTTTTCCTTCTATACCCCTCCCCTTCTCTTTCCCTATATTCCCTTCGCCCTCTCACACTCTCTTGTTCTCCACTCACTCTCTCTCTCTCTCTTTTTCTTAACACCTTTTCCACACTTTCGAAATCTCTCTCTGACTCTCACGTCATTCTCCCTCGCGACCAGAAACGGAAGTCCGAGGTTGTTATTATAATTTTTGGCGATTTCCACGGGCATACTCATTATGTCTAAATCTTGTGTTCGGTTGTGCTCCTCAGAACTATAGACAGATGTTCTGCCAGCTTCTCTTGTCTTTATTAAGCACATTTCCAAAGAAGAACTAGGTTCTTATATTTACCAACTTCGTAAATATTATCAGCCTTTCCTCTTTAATTGTGTATTCTACAACATCTCTGGACGCAGCGTAGTCCGAAAATGTTGACAGACATTTTTGCGTTCCTTGATTAATTTCTGCTCATGTGACAGAAATGCATTTACTGTAATCTATGGCAATTATATTTAATGGGAACATAGGTTCTGAAACTGTTTATTGTCATCCCCTTCCCCACAGAGCCTAACGCTTTTTGGAATAACTTTGCAAAGTTTATTTTATTTATAACAATTCCAACTTGTTTTGAGTTTCTACATCATTTGTCCATGCTAATATTGCAGGGTGAAAAATTCAATTCTAATGGTAATATTACTTTTTATACGTATAATACGAAGTATGACATAAACATACGTATATTACGTAGATTATTTTATGTACGAACCCATGAAAATGTTGGTAAGCCGCGCAGCTAGTTTTCGATGTGTTGGAATAAATAGCGAAAATGGCTCACGTCGATCCAGTTGCATAGGAACACTAATATCCGGAAGCGTAATTTGTTTTACTGAAATCTTTGAGTTCGTATCATCAGCAAAACGGTTGAATACTTGGGTTGCTACAGGGCGATACCTGTCAGCCTAAACAAAACAACGAGATATAAAAACACATTATTAAATCACAAACATAATGTTAGGTTATAATTTTATTGTAGTTAAAATCCTCAATTTTTGTGATTTCAAAAAAATTTCACTTGGTCAACGCCTTTGTTACGCCAAGTTTTAAATATAATAAAACCTCCTATAACCAGTTTATTCGTTCCGTGTTACATCGAAATCATGTTAACCGAAACTTACAATTAGAAGTAAAGCAAATTGGGGTAATGCGTTCTGTGTTATATCGAAACCATGTTACAAGATATAAAGTCATACAATAGCGGAGATATCGTTGCATAACATAAAGTTAAAAGCATATAAAAGAAAATACAATGGTGTCTGCAAATAGACTACTGTTTGACCCACGAATAGGCTACTGTTTTCCCCCTCCACTCCTTTGTGGTCTGCCGCTCTAGCCAATATTTAAGAAATACATTTTATATCATTTTTAGTTTACGTTACTGAGATTATCTATAACAAATTGGCAAAATTTCCTTGATAAAACTGAGTCCAAACACATATCATTACATACAACCTTAAACTAATTCTCTTATATTAGACACAACAAGGCTTATGAATTACAAACGCACGACACTGCATAATCCGAAGAACACGAATAATCTGTATGTGTATCTTCTATCTAAATACACTTCTATCTAATAGAAAATATGGTTCATTTTTAAATGACTATATCTCTGCGAAAATTAGTTATAAAAAATATTGTATACGACCATTTTTTAGCCTAAAGTTTCTAGTTTTTGAATAGGGAATTCAAAAATTATTTTCATGTAGTTTGTTCCTTTTTTTTAAGACGAAACGCAGCAAGCGAATGTTAAAAAATGTTGGTCAACTTTGAGAGAATGCGTGGGCCAAATAAAATTTTTTCTGGTAATCCCAATGAAATACTTTTAGAGAACAAACTTTTCTCCTTAATTTCGTTTGTTGAATTTTGTTGTACAATTTTTATTGGCTAAGTTATTCATCATCATATGAGAAAAGGCACTTTCCACTTTGAGCACCTGTAACTTGCGAACGCATGATCGTATAGAAAATTCCGAAAGAATTTTTAAAAGCTGTGAGATTTCTCTTTAAAGGCCTTCAGTTGCCAATTTGTTGAAATTTTCCTTCGTCGTATACAGTCCATTTCAAAATAACGTAAAATATTGCATAATTACCATTTTTCACAAAACACGATGCCATTTTAACCAAAATCGGGGTATTCATGCACGCGGTTCGCTTGAACGGGCGAAATCGATATATTTGTCATTCTAAGTTTAACAGGCATAGGGTAAAAAGAATGTGATCAGTTCGGCCTTTGGCACAGGGGTTACGTGTACTTTTAACTTGAAAAAAACGTGGACACATGAAAAATTCCACGATTTTGGTTAAAATGGCATCGTGTTTTGTGAAAAATGGTAATTATGCATTATTTTACGTTATTTTGAAATGGACTGTATACGACGAAGGAAAATTTCAACAAATTGGCAACTGAAGGCCTTTAAAGAGAAATCTTACAGCTTTCAAAAATTCTTTCGGAATTTTCTATACGAACATGCGTTCGCAAGTTACAGGCGCTCAAAATGGAAAGTGCCTTTTTTCATATGATGACGAATAACTCAGCCAATAAAAATTGTACAATAAAATTAAACAAACGAAATTAAGGAGAAAAGTTCGTTCTCTAAAAGTATTCCATTGGGATTACCAGAAAAAATTTTATTTGGCCCAGGCATTCTCTCAAAGTTGACCAACATTTTTTAATTCACTTGCTGCGCTTCATCTTTAAAAAAGAAGGAACAAACTACATGAAAATAATTTGTGAATTCGCTATTCAAAAACTAGAAACTTCAGGCTACAAGATGGTCGTATACAATATTTTTTATAACTATTTTTGGCAGAGATATAGTCATTTAAAAATGACCCATATTTTCGGCAAATTTTAGTGGTCCCTTAATTTTGACGCCTAGTATATATAAAGACGTAGGATTGTTTATTTGTATTGCGCGTCTTGTTGAAGAACCACAGCGATTTCGGTGATTCTTTAATATGTTACAACATATTTAATTATCTGTTCCTTAATTTTTTGAATAATTCATTCAGTGGCTTCTCTTATAAAGATCACAAAGTTCCGGTATGACCTCCCGATCAAGAAAGGTCACTTTTCGGTTCAAGACGATTTAGAAAATATGTTTCAGATATATCACCATAGTTTGCGTTATGCATTTCCCCTGTAATTCTATTTTTCCTACTTGTAATCTCTTATAATCAGAGACATCGAATAAACCTTCGAATAACTTTTGCCAGTACGAATAAACGCGCTGCCAAGCGTCGAACGTTGAAGACCAGCGACCGACCTTCGGCATACAATTTAAGCAGACGTAGATGAGATAAGGAATCACGTACGAATGAAAGTTTAAGCTTTTACAATTTTCAATATATATGAATGAAAGTGACATGAATGAATTGAAGAGATTCTCCCTATGAAAATGCGTTCAAATTCGAGTGTAATTGAACAATTTTTACCCTTACGTAATATTGCGGATAAAAATGATTTATTATTGAAAATAGTCCGAATGATATCGTATTTAGACTAGGGCTACTACTTTTACCCAGGTACCCGGGTACCCATGAGATACTCGAGTAAACAAAAATTGCCCAGGTACCCGGGTATCCATGAGATATCAAAATGTACGAGATAGTCGAGAATCTTGATTCGAGAGTCGATCATTTTTCCAGTGTTTAGTTGTATAAGGTGACCAAATTGTTGAGGCATATTCAAAGTGGGGCAGAACTAATGATTTATAAAGGTGTAGTAGAATTTGGGGATTTGTGAATTGCTCACTGGCACGCTTTATGAATCATCGCTTATGTGTATTATGTGAGCGTCAAATGAAAATTTTTTATCAATTACTCCAAGGTCGCGAACAATGGTTAAAATGGCCAATGCAGTGGTAAATAAATTGTATTGAAAATATGTAAGGTTCTTACTACAACAGAATCTGACTAGGTGGCATTTGGATATGTTCAATTCCATGAGGTTATCGTTGCACCACTTTTCCAATCCAAGAATGTCAGTTGTTATTTTTGACAATTCTGCCCATCAGGAGAACGACGGAATACCTATACGGCTCGCGGCGAAATTTCGATTCTTGCCGAACGTAGGAAAAAAATGGTGCGACTGAAAGAGATTCGAGAATGAAACAATACTTACGTACTAATGTGTGCAAAGAAAAACCTTTTCTATTCGTATTTGCAATGATGCTAATTCTTTTTAATTTATGAAATTACATACGAAATACTTGAAATGGCATTCCCGAGAAACAATAGTGCTTTATCATTTATTGACCTAATTGATGCAGATGTTATATACTTACACATATGTTTCATAAAAAGGGGCAAAAAGAACACAATTAATCGCATCCGCTCTCTCAATTTTTTCATTCGTCAATAAGCAGTGAAAGACCAGCGACCGACGATCGAAGTACAATCTAAACAGATAAGGAATGAAACGCATGAATGAAAATTTACACTTCTACATTTTTCAACATACTTTCATGAAAGTGTCACGAATGAATTGAAAATATTCTCTCAAAAAAAATGAGTCCAAACGCGAGTGTAATCGAACAATTTAAATTGATCAATTCATACATAATGTTGTGATAAAAATGATATATTATTGAAAATAGCTCGACTGATGTCGCGTTTGCACTCATTTTTATCAAGAGAATCTCTTCAATTCATTCATGATACTTTCATGAAAATATACTGAAAAATGTAAAAATTTAAATTCTCACTTATCCATGAATCCTTACCTGCTTACATTGTATGCCGATGGACGGTCGTTGGTCTCGAACCTTCGGCGATCAACGCTCGACAGCGCGTTTATTTGTACTGGCAAAAGTTGATCGAAGCTTTATTTGATGTCTTTGATTATAAGAGATTGTGTGCAAGAAGAATTGAACCTATTATCTAAATCGTCTCGAACCGAAGAATGACCCTTCTCGACCGGGAGGTCCTTTCGTCGTTGAAACGAAAACTCCTCAGGGGTGCGTGGCTAATTTACTACACCGTGGCCTCGCACACGCACACACACATTCACTCTTCATTCCATCACGTCCGTTATGAAAATTCTAGATGTTTTAAAAAATCAATATTATCAATTAACGTTACAGCTGTTTTAAATCAATATGTTCTAGATATTCATAGATATAAATGCGACTGAGATAGTCGCATTTAGTAGACTCCACGTCACTTGGAAAAACCGAGGAATTTGCTTTCCCTTTCAGGGCATGACCAATAAGAAGGCGAGTTTTGGTAACGCCTTCAGCGAACTTGGAGGAAGCGAGACGTCACACGAAACTCAACAGGCATATTCGAGAACATACATTCGCACTCGAACATTCATTCGCACTTGAACATTAATTCGTACTCGAACATTCATTCGACAACAGTCATTCGAAAACACGTACTCGTTTCGACAAGAGTCACACGGACTCTAATATTCGTATACAGTCATTCGCAAACACTTGTATCGACAAGAGTCACACGAACTCAATTCATTCGAAAACATTCATTCGAAAACATTCATTCGACAACATTCACCTCACGATTTGTCAGCTCCACCAGTCGAGCAATTATACTGGTTACTCTCCCTTAGAGAATATTGAAACAGTTGCTTAATATTAATTTGGCGGGAAACAGTCACAACTGTACGCGTACCACGACGGTCGAGCCTGGAATTTTCAACTCCAGGCGGATTTGAAAGAGAATCCACGCGTACGGACGCGACAAACATTTTTTACGGACGGGCCTATCGCGTAGCATGTGTGAACACTTTTCGCGGACTTCTGTGGTGTACATTCATGTGCGGATTAATTTCATGGATACTCGTGGACAGGACAATTGTTATATGTGACAACCAGACGCGATATTTACCCTCTCTATTCCACAATATTCGTAAGAAGATACTAACATTTCTTGAGAATTTGGTCGAGTAATCGGAGTTAATGCGATACAAGTGGATTCGACTCAAATACCGCGGTCACAAGTTATCGACATCCTCTACCGCATAAGTAGACAGCTGTTCTACCTACTTTTCCTACACGTCGTTAAGGCTTTAGAATGACCGAACGCCCTTTACGAACCCTGCCCCACT
Organism: Dufourea novaeangliae; assembly: GCF_001272555.1. Taxonomy (NCBI): domain Eukaryota; kingdom Metazoa; phylum Arthropoda; class Insecta; order Hymenoptera; family Halictidae; genus Dufourea; species Dufourea novaeangliae. Next base: position 27,260 of record NW_015374292.1, on the reverse strand, counting down.
GACACTCCGTGCGCGCGGATTGCCATAATTTGGGTCAATTATTTCAATATAATTTTAAACGCTTATAACTAACAAACGAAGCATTTGTCGCAATTTCGTTATTCTTGATTTTCCTCTTATTTTGCCCCAAAGAATCACCCCTTAAATTTTCTTCCACTAGCGGTCGAACACCCTGTATACATACAGGGTGTCTCAAAAATGTCTCTCTTAGCGAAAATGTTATCCGAAGCTTTGTTAACGAAATATTAACGAAAACCCCGACCAATCAGAGTTAGTGTAAATTATAAATTATCATTGACACTTTGATATTGTTTTTATCCTCATTGAAATAATCTGGAGTGGTAGCGGTACGGTAATCGACCGGAATAGCGGAGCGCCTGGTTCTTTTACCATCTAGGGCTGTTTTCACACCTTTAATATGGATGAGAGCAACTAAAAATAAATACGTATCAAATATTTTAATGAGAACTGCAATCTCAAAGAGTTGTATAAAAATCGGCGATTGTCAGAATTCAAGATGTTCCCTTATGGGTCCATGTCTGCTATGAGGCCGAAGCAATTAGGCCGTAAATAACAGAAACGTCCGTTCCGGCCTCTGCTAAGGAGCTCGGATAGGGCTAAAAAGCGGCAACTCAACATGTGTCCGTGAAATTTTTCTTTCTGCTCCTAGAAGAAAATGTAGTTTCTGCTTTCTATCTCGAAGCAATGGGTATCTTGGCAGTAAATTAACGGAGCCAGTTTCAGTAAAACTGCACGACGGTTCGTTTGTTGCACTTCTGGAACGTACGTGTTTTCCTAGAACGCTGGTTTCTTTTTATCTAAATCTTGTTACCACAATCGCAGAGAACTCGCAATGTAACGATAAGAAATTACTCGGAGGTAGAGGAAGCTCTTTCGGAAAAATTCTGTCACTCGGTTAGCAATCGGGCGACAGAGATGATCAGTTCACGGGAGTATTACGGAATCTTATGGTGGTACGTACACAATAACGGATATGCGGGTGTTGGTGTGCAAGTGTTTGGTTACGTAAAACATTTGAAAAATTGAAAACAATCGGCCCTTTCCGGGGCCACGAATTTTCCTAACGTAGTAACAACACGTTGGATTAAAAATACATTAAGTGATTGTGTCGGGTGATCAGTGTTAGTGGTCGTGCAGTGAAGTGAGTACGTATTCGGTGGAATAACCAGGACGCACTTGACGTTACAACCCTTAACTTCGGCTGGTGAGGTATACCAGCGATCACTTGCGAACTGGGCGATACCCTGCCATAAACCGTTTCAGCCGTCGATGACCAGAATCGGTCCAGTGACCTAGTGAAACAGATTTGCAAACTGCCGGTGAATTTCCGAAAGGGTGAGTTCTAATCAATTTATTACTAATTGTTATTTGTTTAACTTAAAGCAAGGTATAACTTATTTCTGGTCATACTTTTGCAAGTTTCTGTATCCACATTTTTCTTCGGGCTTTTTAAAGAGACTTATTAATTATCAGTAACATTGTTGCCCGTTATTAAACTACGGATTTTTATCTCAATAACGAACTACGATCACTTCTCTTTCATTTTCTGTTAGATTACTTTTTCGTTAATACGTTATTTGAAAAAGGAATTTACAAATTCGTAAAAAGGAATTTACAAAACAGTAAATGTGCATTCGTCTTTTTACGTTACACATAATTTTCCTACTTAATAACACACAAAAGATGATAAAAAGTATGATTGTATTTGTTTTGTCTTTTTTATTTGCTATTATACGCAGTTTTCTGGTATGCATGCCGACTTGCTTGTTCGGAGCTGTATAGTACAAGCGTAGCGCGTAGCCACCGCCAGCGCGGGAACTCAGTTGGCAAACTCACGCTCTGATTGGTCGGGGTTTTTCGTTAATATTTCGTTAACAAAGCCTCGGATAACATTTTCGCTAAGGAAAAAATTGTTTCAAATCATCCCAGGAACTCCTCATTTCCGGGAAGAGAGACATTTTTGAGACACCCTGTATACAGGGTGTTCGCGTTAACTTGTACCATCGTTTTTTTCGTAAACGGTAAACATTAGAAAAAACCGAAGAGAAGGAAGTGTAGTATATTTTACTAGTAATATGATACTGTATCTAAAGTTTTTGTATTTTTAATATTTTTCCGGAAACAAAGTCGACCTTAATTTTTTTTAACGAAATGCTGCGTCTTTTTTTAAATCATATGAAAGCGGGCATTAAGGCGAGTTCAACCATGTGGTATACTATGGTCTTCAGGGTCATACAAGGTCAGAAATAAAAGAAATATGTTTAACATTTCGTAATATTGTATTTACTAAGAAGACTACATCTCGTGTTGAATGTAACTTCCATTAGCAAGAATTCATTATATATATATATATATATATATATATATATATATATATATATATACAATATATGTTCTTAAATAATGTTTATAAAGATCGTATGTCACATGTAATTTCTTCACTAACGAAGAACAGGAAAATCGTTCACCTTTGTAGAGAATAGTTTTAAAACAGCGAAAGTATTGTTTTTATAATTATTGACTAAGAACATATTCATAATGTATTTATAAAAATATACATAACACCATTTTAAAAGAAAAGGAATGAGGACATGCGAAAATAGCAAAATTTCTTATTCTGGGAACATCAACAACCTCATTTCGTCGACTATAACAATTCACGACTAATCCATAAGTATTATAGTTATAAAGATTTATGTGCAGCCGGTGAGCATAGGAAGTTGTCCGCGCCGAAGAAGGTAACTCAAAACATTCAACCAACTAACCCGGAATTGCGTGTACGTATTTTTTAACATCTGTTTTGTAGCATGAACCTACATTTATAATTTTATTGTTTTAATAAATCGGATTTTTTAGCATTTTTTACTTGAAAATAATGCGTGAAGAAGATGTTAAAGTATATGTATATGCAATGCTGGGTCAGTGGGTAAAATATTTTTTTCGTTACATTCCCCGGCGTGGAACACCTTTCTTGTTTACGGGCTGCACATAAGTCCTTATAACTATAATACTTATGAATTTGTAGTGAAATAAAAGATTTTTGCATTCAGATTACTTATACAATAAAGTAATCTCAAAGTATGAAAGAGTTTGGTTTAATACTTTCTTCAGAATAAATTCCCAAAATTCGATCATTTTTAGCTGTTTACCCCACGCTCTCCCCTTAATTAATATCGTCTATAGTATGTAGGACATCGGGTTTTCCGAGAGTACCGAATGGAAGCGGTCAACCGGGAGCATTTTTTGCTTTGCTGCAGCGCGACGCCTGCCGACTGAACGTTGCTACACAAGCACAGTTTGGCCTGAAGAGTCCAATCCCGTTCAGTCTTATCGAATGACTTTTCGTATTTCATCTGGCCTTCTAAAGAGTCATAAAGACTGAACAATTTTATGGTACATACGCTCCAGCCGAAGTTGCTGGTAGTAAACACGCGCTCCAGTTGACCTGCGCAGGCTGGACTGTCTAGGCACAACTGACAGTCCGGCTGGAACGTGTGTAGCGGCCTTAACAAATACTCAATGTTTAGAAGGGTATGAACATTTCTTCAACAACTTGCAGCAAATATAAAAAGTGGTTTACAACCCGATGTACTGTAATTGTTAATGACAACAAAAATTAAATATGAGGACTTTGGTTGTGCTGCTATAAAATCAATTTGGTGTCCTGTAAATAGTGTGGGCGCAGAAAGATTTGTTAGTAAATACACTATACTCGTAACTAATCGTCTCACTAATTTAAAAGAATCGTTTGTAAAAACACGTTCTATGCTTACTCTTAATAAATTTTAAATTAATATTATGTTTTATTTTTATTTTCATTTTTTAATGCTATATGTTTTTATACTGCTATTTTTTAATTCGTGTCATGTACTGCCATGACTTTATATTGTCTTTTAACTGTTATATTAGCTTATAATTTGTATGTATATGATAAATTGCGTTCATAATTATTGAAATTGATCTTTATTTTGAAATTCATGTCTAATAAAAATAAACGCTAAACAGATGCTGATTTAAATATTTGTATCGCTACAAAACGCTAAAAAGAAAAATCAAAATGCTAAAATTTGTCAAAATACGTCTCTATTCTGTGTCTCTACTAATAATCTAGAGCTGCAGGGTTATACGCAATAATAACATATTTTCTCACCAATTCGATGCTTAATTCTTTTCTAATCAGTCATAATATAATATCATTTGCTAAAATGGCATGGCACGAGAGGACTATTTAGCGGGTTATGGCTATGATGAATTTTTTTATACATTATTATTTTAAGAGAAATTAAAGTCAAAATAGATTTTGGGACTGTGTTGAGGAAAAAAAGCGACTCGAATACAAAGTACCGGTGGTGGTCTTGTTAACGTTCAAGTGCCACGTAAATCAGTAAATTTGTAAGCGCAATATCTCGAAAACTATATGAAAAAGGGTGTATACATTAAAGGTCACTGTATTCGCTTTGAAATGCACTATCAAGTGACCTAAAAGAAAATATATTATTCCATCTAAAAAAATCAAACTTGACCTTGACATCTCTTAAAATAATAATGTTAATAAAAATTCGCAATAGCCCGTTAAGTATAGTCTCCTTGTGCCATGCAATTTTATGCAGAGTTTTCTCATACTTCAAATAGTTTAGGAAATAATGGACTGTACACTATTCGCACGGACTGTTTTATGCATATCGAAAGAAAGAATGCACAGGATTTCGTTTAAAAAAATACCAATGATTTTCAAATCTCATAAAAAAATGATCTTGAGACAAAATTCATTCCACCATTACATGTGCCCCTAGAAATAGTTTAACTTTGTCCTGAGAAGTTTTTTTATACAGTAGGTAGCCAATAAGGCAGATATTTAGGTGATCCCATTTAGCTGAGACAACTTGTATATTTTATGCACTTCTTCATTCCCAAAGAAATTCCTTACGCTTACATTAAGGTCAGCTGATTTTTCTTGTTTACAGTGAGTACAGGCAAATGAAATCAATAGAGAATCAGAAAAACTAACTGAGAGTAACTTACCAAATAATCAGATGGTATATCGAAAGCAACTTTCTTCTCTCCCTTAGGTACATAGGATGGCTCACAAGGTCGATCAAATAAATATAAAATATCTGATTTGTTGTTTGCCATATTGATGAAAGCTTTTATGCGCAGACCAAGAGAGCAAAATAACCAAGATGTATCTAATCACACACTTGTAATATTAAGTTTACTCAATAGTATGGTTTTATAAAATCAACTGTAAGTATAAATCACCCGTGCAGAGTTACGAGAAAAAACGATGTTTACACCTTTGCGATGAAAAGCAGCTGTTGAAAAAATGAATTCAATCCGAGCTTTATAGAAGAATTTTTCAGGAAATAGCGGTCTCATTCTAAACCGCAAAATCCGTCACCGCTGTCTAAAATAATCTAAACTTGTTTTCAAAGAAGATACAGGGTGGTGCGAAAATAACTGATGGATGTACTTTTGCAACACTTGAACTAAATGAAAGAAATGAAAAACTGAAGTTGAAAATGAAAGTTTATTCTTGCGCTTTTTTATACTAATCATAAGTATGAAAAAGTGTATCTGTTAAGCGTGCGCCATGATTTTTGAAGAAAGAATAGATTCTTTTCATGCTGCTTTCCATTACTTTTTCGAGTGCTGTAGGTGTTAAGACAATTTTTTCTCGAATGTTGTTGTTTACTAACTAATTTTTTCCATTAGATAGGCCCACTGAAGAAAATCTGGCGCCGTCAGATCGGGCGATCGCGGTGACCACCTCAAAAATTCCATTGTAAAAGTAAACTCTGGTTTGTTCAGCTATAGTGTATATTTCCATACGTAAATCTCTTAAGTTTTCTCTGCAAAATAAAAAAAATTTTATTTAAAAATATTTACCCTTACTTGTCTCACCATCTCAAAGTCGCGTTCTTGTCACACCGTGTATGGCATATCCGTGTGTTCTTCAATCTTTTATATCTGGGAGCCAGATGCACCATGTTAAATATTATTTTTTGTATCGATTCTTCAAGCAACAAAGCATAAGACTATGTAGATTAGGATATTGTGAAAGATTATTAGTAGAAACTGCAAGCTTGTTTCCCCTCTAGAGTCGCCCCCTCCAACCTTCTATGGTTTTAAAGTACGAAACGTTACAGAAATAGCCTGGGTATTTCATACTAACAAGTGAGAGCTAACAAATAAACAAGTTTTAGTATAGGGGTGTGGTGAAAATAACTCTTGCAGCATTTTATTAAGATATATTATAACACGATATATCATAAGGAGTGTGGATGTGTGTGTGTGTGTGCGTGCGTGTGCGTGTGCGTATATATATATCACAATAAATAAGACATAAGAATTACTTTATATATTATCTTATGTATCATATTCTTCTTGTTTAAACATTCAATATTATGTGTTCACTTAATATTTCATCGAGGCTGGACTTTGGTAACAGCAGGGAATAATATCACATAACTTTTCCAAAAACCTACACAACAAACTATTTCATTTAGAAAAGGGGGACTATTTAACATACTAACCTACAAGGATTAACAATGGTTTTTCAATATGTCGTTAGGGGCATGATTCTGAACAACTTTTTCCATAGAAATAATCGATGGACGGGCCTAATTTTCGAGATATTTGCAAAAAACTGTCGGTACCACTGCAGTAACAGTGTACACTTGTATACGTTAATATTGGGTGCTGGCCAGGGATGGAAAAAGTAGCGTTTGTGTGAAAGCGCTCCTATACCGGGACGATAAGCGTTACCACTGTACGACCGACGATCCGCTTACAAGCCTACAACCGCTTACACTTTCCTTGCAGGCGCTTGACGCAGGGACAGGAAAAGTAGCGTTTGTGTGAAAACGCTTCCATACCGGGACGAGAAGTGTTACCACTGTACGACCGACGGTCCGCTTACAGGCCTACAACCGCTCCAACTTTTATGATCATCGTTACGTAGTAGAGTAACGAAAGCCCAAATCCCGATACCATTCCCATTCTATTTATAGACAAGGGTCGCACCAAGCGCTAAGCTTCCGACTATGAGTGTGTCGAACGTAGGAAATTTTCCCTTTCTTTTAATTTAACAAGTTTGACCTATTTGAATAATACTTGTTGAAGTTGAAATATCATTTTTATGACAATGAAATTTTGTTTACTGTTTGCCTACTGAAATAATTAAAAATTATACTAAATGTGGGAATATATCGGATGACAGTTGTGAAAATATAACGAAGCATTGTTCGTTACAATCAAGCGTTCGTTAGGATTAAATGATATTTAATTTTACTTAAACCGAATTTCAGTTTTTCGAGATTAGTGTATTTTAATGTATGTTGCATTACAACAATTTAATGCCCTCCACGCCAACAAAATTATTTATATCTGAGTTACAAATGTGTAAGATGGCTGTATTTTGAGCGTAATGTAATAATTCTTACAATAATACAGGGTGTCCCAAAAATGTCCTCCGACCCGGAAATGGGGCACTCGGGGGTTGAATTGGAACCACTTTTTCCTTAGCAACAATGTAATCTGAGGCTTCGTTACCAAGATATTAACGAAAAACCGCGACCAATCAGAGCACGAGTTTGCCAGCCGAGTTCCCGCGCTAGCGGTAGCTACGCACGACGCTTGTGCTACGAAGCTCCAAACAAGTAGGTCAGCATGCATCGCAGGAAACTGCGTATAATAGCAAATAAAAAAGACGTAACAAATACAATCATACTTTTTATCATCTGCCGTTTGTTATTTAAAGAGATTAATGAATGAAACGTAAATGTAAACAAATTATGTGTAACGTAAAAGGACGAATGCACATTTACTTTTTTGTAAATTCCTTTTCAAATAACGTGTGAACGAAAAGGTAATGTAACAGAGAATGAACGAGAAGTGATCGTAGTTCGGTGTTGGTATAAAAATTCATAGTTTAAAAACGGTCAACAATGTTACTGATAAGAAATAAGTTTCTTCAAAAAGACCGAAGAAAAAGTTAGGTACAGAAACTTGCAGAATTATCGCCGGAAATAAACCATAGCTTGCGTTAAATTAAAAAAAGAATAATCAGCAATAAATTGATTAGAACTCACCCTTTCGGAAATTCACCTGCAGTTTGCAAACCTGTGTCACTAGGTCACTGGACCGATCCTGGTCATCAACTGCCGAAATATTGCAGTTCGCAAGTGATCGCTGGTATACCTCACCAGCCGAAGTTAAGGGTTGTAACGTCAAGTGCGTCCTGGTTATTCCACCGAATACGTACTCACTTCACTGCACGACCACTAACACTGATCACCCGACACAATCACTTAATGTATTTTTAATCCAACGTGTTGTTACTACGTTAGGAAAATTCGTGGCCCCGGAAAGGGCCGATTGTTTTCAATTTTTCAAATGTTTTACGTAACCAAACACTTGCACACCAACACCCGCATATCCGTTATTGTGTACGTACCACCATAAGATTCCGTAATACTCCCGTGAACTGAACATCTCTGTCGCCCGATTGCTAACCGACTGACAGAATTTTTCCGAAAGAGCTTCCTCTACCCCCAAGTAGTTTCCCATCGTTACATTGTGAGTTCACTCCCACCACGACAAGATTTAGGTAAAACGAAACCAACGGTTCTAGGATAAGACGTGGTTTGCAGAAGTGCAAGGAAAGAACCGTCGCGCAGTTTCTCCAAGGCGCCGTAGCCCGTTAATTTATTGCCAGGGTACTTACTGCTTCGAGATAGAAAACAGACATCACGTGCATCGGCTTGACAATGTCCGAAATAAAGAGGACCACCAACGTGCCCGTTGCTTCGAGTTGGAAAGTACAATGTACATTGTCTATCTCGAGGAGCAGGGAAAAAAATGTACCGACACGTGTCAGTTTACCGCTGGGTGATCAGTGTTAGTGGTCGTGCAGTGAAGTAAGTACGTATTCGGTGGAATAACCAGGACGCACTTGACGTTACAACCCTTAACTTCGGCTGGTGAGGTATACCAGGGATCACCTGCGAACTGGGCGATACCCTGCCATAAACCGTTTCGGCTATCGATGACCAGGATCGGTTCAGGGACCTAGTGACACTGGTTTGCAAACTGCAGGTGAATTTCCGAAAGGGTGAGTTCTAATGAATATATTTTGCTGATTATTCTTTTTTTAATTTAACGCAAGCTATGGCTTATTTCCGGCGATAATTCTGCAAGTTTTTGTACCTAACTTTTTCTTCGGTCTTTTTGAAGAAACTTATTTCTTATCAGTAACATTGTTGACCGTTTTTGAACTATGAATTTTTATACCAACACCGAACTACGATCACATCTCATTCATTCTCTGTTACATTACCTTTTCGTTCACACGTTATTTGGAAAGGAAATTTACAAATTCGTAAAAAGAAATTTACAAAAAAGGAAATGTGCATTCGTCTTCTTACGATACACATAATTTGCCAGCATTTACGTTTCATTCATTAATCTCTTTAAATAACAAACGGCAGATGATAAAAAGTATGATTGTATTTGTTACGTCTTTTTTATTCGGTATTATACGCAGTTTCCTGCGATGCATACTGACCTACTTGTTTGGAGCTTCGTAGTACAAGCGTAGCGCGTAACCACCGCTAGCGCGGGAACTTAGCTGACAAACTCGCGCTCTGATTGGTCGCGGTTTTTCGTTAATATTCTCGGTAACGAAGCCTCAGAACACATTGTTGCCAAGGAAAAAGTTGTTCCAATTCACCCCTCGAGTTTTTTCCATATTTGCAGGTACATAAAATAAAAGATCGTTGTTTTTCTTACGATAAATGAGTCCGTTTCGCATTTCGAAATTTTTGTCTTCGCTAACTTCTAATCTACCCCGTAATTCTTTGATTTTCGGATCTCGGTTTTGGCAAATTGAAAGGCTAAATTCAAAGGGGTTGTCATCGATTACTGAGATGTTAATAGACCGGCTGAGTGCATCTACATATGCCATGCGCGTTCCGGCTCTATGTTCGCAGTATAGTCATACCCTTGCAATTCCAAAGCCCATCGAGCAATCCTGGGATTAATGTCTTTTTTATTTAGGGTAAGTTTGAGGGAATCGCAGTCGGTCACTATTTTAAAACTGATTCCTTGCAGATAAATTCTGAATCGTTTGAGTGCGTAAATTATCGCGAGCGTTTCCAATTCGAAACTGTGATAATTGCTTTCCGGTCTTGTTGCGCGTTTTGAAAAATAAAACACTGGATGAAATTTTAAATCCGCTTTCTTCTGAACCAAGACGGCACCGAACCCTACGGCGCTAGCGTCACAATGCAATTCCGTTTCATCTAACGGGCTGTAAATGGCCAAAATAGGCGATTCCACTAATTTCGATTTAAACCTTTCCATTGCCTTTAATTGCTCTATCCCAAAACTAAAAGTCGCGTCTTTTTTCAGCAAGTCGTACAATGGTTTTGCGATAATTCAGAATCCCTCTACAAATTTTCGGAAATAAGCACATAATCCTAAAAATCTTTGGATTTCACGAATGTTTTTTGGTATTGGGAATTTATTAATGGCATCTATACCACTTTGCGTCGGTTTAATCCCTTGTTCCGAAACTACGTATGCTAAATATTCTATTTCGGTGTATAAAAATTTACACTTATCTATCTTTAGCTCTAATTTATTATTGACTAGTAAATAAAATACTTTTTTCAAAACTTCCAAATGATGATCTAAACTTTGCGTTGCGATAAGAAAATCGTCGAGATATGCCACAATATCTCCTGTTTTGATCAGTTCGTCTAATACCTCGTTTACAAATCTGAAACTTTAGAGGTGCCGTTTTTAAACCGAATGGCATTCTCACATATTCAAATTGCCCTTGTGGTGTAACGAATGCAATATATCGAAGTCATTTAACAGATCGGCGATCTCTTTGATGCTGAAATTTGCACGCCCATGACTCGTGTTCTGTCCTTGAGATTTCGTGCTCCTTAGTCTCTCGTTCTCCCGTTGAATTGATTCTAATTCTTGCCTTATCAGATCTCTCTCTCTACGTAACAGTAACAATTCTCGATCTTCTTCACGCGGTGTGCGTGGTACGGTCCCCGTCCCGGGTGATAACAGCAAGAGTGGGTGCATCGGATTTCTTTCTTTCGGGGGTGGCCCCGTCGCTGCGCCTTGCGTTGTGTCGTCTTCTAATATCTGGTCCGCTTCTTCAGTAGGCGGATTCCTCCAAGAGCCCGACGGATCAGCTTGATTCAATCTTAAAAGCAGTAATTTGTCACGTAATTCCGCGGCGGTGAATTCGTTCGCCGATTTCATTATCACTAGTTTTAACGTAAGGGTCTAAACACACAAGCACTTTCACGAAAAAAATCACTTCCTAAAAAGAATCACTTTCTAATGTCACTTCTAAGGTTCTAAGGATTACTTCTAAAAATTGCTTAGCAAACGCGGATGAATCCCACTTCTGAAGTTTGTAAGTGCTTAATGGGTAGGAAATGATTCTCTGATGACTTCGTCAGTATGTCGTTTATTCAAGAATGGTCTAAGCAGAACTGGCTCTCGGCCCTACATTCGGTCTTATATGTCGCATACACACACACACACACATACACGCCTCGTGTGCCTCGACTTTGTTAGCCGTGATCGGTGGCAGTCTCCAACCACGCTACGACGCCATCGGCCGAAACGCGTGAACCCTCAAAGCCGTCGGCCCGACAAAGCCACGCCGATACGCGTGGATTCCGCGACCTCGATTCGGTCGCGGCACACGCAGATCTCTTACAAAACCTAATAATAATTATAACTATGTTACCTTCTCTAAGAGAACCCTGTGCAATTCAGACCTAAATTTATTAATGTTAGGCGCAAAAATGTCAATTTTGTCTTTCAAATTATTTGCCAAAGTGCAAATTCTATTAATTGGGTCTGTGTAATTTAAGCGAGAAAAGAGTGAAGATGGTCTAAAAAGCATAGGCATTCTGGTGTGACGAGTGGGTGCATTGAAGTGTATTAATGAAGTGAAGAAAGAATTATTAATTTGACCGTGAACGATTTTATACAGGAAGTAAAGGTCAGCGGTGACTCTTCTTGTTTCGAGAGTTTAAATGTTAAATTTTTTCATTAATATGCTATAGTCGTGGTCAATTCGGCTCATAGATTGACCCATTTTATAAGTAACTAATCTAAGAAAACGGTGTTGAATTCTTTCAATTTGACACTTGTGTTTGGAAGTATGCGGAGACCAAATAACAGATGCGTATTCAAAAATAGAACGGGTGAGTGAGTAATATGGATACAGTATCGTGTATGGATTTTTGAAACGAGTACAGTTTCTGGTGTAATGTACAAGAATAAAATGAACTACCGGCTTTTTAAAATATAATATATATATTTATTAATACTAAGTATCGAGTACAACGTTGCTGCTGTTTCGGATCTGGACTCCGTGCATTAAACTGGTGATTACAAAGTCGTGTAAAAGAATGCCCCCGTGAAGGAAGTACCGTGCTTTTAAAAGGTTCAGATATAGTGGAGGGGCTGATGGGGTAGACAAGGGTTAGAATGATGCAGCAAGGATGACGCGGTAGGGCAAAGTTTAGAATGATGCAGCAAGGATGACGTGGTAGGATAAGGTTTGGAACTATGATAACGCACATAGCCCTTGTCTGTTTGACATGATGCATATCCGTGATTACAAGAGGTGAGAATATTTATATATACGCAGAGTCACGGATAAATAAGGGGACGTACATTACACTGGAAATAAATCCCACTGAGTTGGATGCTTTGGATAAAATATGTTGAATGTGTTCATCAAATGATAATGATGAAGATATAATGATATATTCCACATATTGAATACGAAAAGATAGATGGATTACTGTTTCTAGAAAATCTTATAATATGACATTTGTCCGTATTAAGCTCCATTCCATTGTTATAACACCATTCCGTTACTCTGTTAAGTGTGGATTGAATGGATATATGATCCGCTCTAGAATTAATGGTTTTATATATCTTGAGGTCAACCGCGAACATAAAAAATTCACAGTTATCTATACAATAATCTATATCATTAACGAAAAGGAGAAATAGTAACGGTCCAAGATGAGTTCCCTGTGGTACACCCGATGTAACCATAATTTTTCGAGAAATGCAGTTTCCGACTCTCACGCATTGAGAGCGACCGCTGATGTAAGAAAACAACCAATTCAGAAGGTTACCTCCAATCCCATAACCCGTTAGCTTATCGATTAGAACGAAGTGATTAACTCGATCAACGGCTTTCCTACAGTCAAGATAAATAGTATCAACTTGTAAGTTGTTATTTAATGCCTTAGAGGTTTCGTTACAAAAAATAGCCAGATTTGTAGTGGTAGAGCGACCAACAAGGAACCCATGTTGGCCGTCACTTATAACATTAGGCAAGAGTGGGCTAAGTTTGCTTACTATAATACTTTCGAATATTTTAGCCATGATGTTGATTAGTGATACTGGTCTATAGTTGGTAACAGATGTGGTATCGCCAGATTTATAAATAGGAGAGATAATACTAGATTTCCACAATCGAGGGAATTGGCCAGAAGACAAAGATTTATTAAAAATAATCCAGAGCGGTCTAGATAAAATAAATCTACATTTTCTGAAGAATATAGATGGTATACCATCAATACCAGGTGATTTGTCATCAGACAAATTCTTGATTTCGTTTAATACTTCACTTATATTTATACTTATATTAGATGTATCTAGCCTATTATTGCCACTCCTATTTACAAAATTAAAAAGAGGACTAGATGCAGCATTGCTCTTTTCAAAGTAATCCGCTAAGAGATTAGCAACATTATCATTTCCTGAGCGAGTAATACTATTTAGGTTCATGGTATGCGGGAGTTTATTTGAACTTCGGTTCGAGTTAATGAATTTCCAAAAAGATTTTATATTGTTAGGAATATGTGTTTCTACCTTCGATATATAATTCTTATAACAATTTATCGAAAGAGATTTACAGGCTGATCTGAGTTGAGAAAAGTACAAGTAGTCATGATAATTGTTTGAACTCTTGAATGAACAGTGAGCAGCTTTTTCCGTCTTAACAAGTTTTATAAGCTCAGGCGAAAACCAAAGTAGTTACTTGGAACGGCCTATTCTACGAGTAGGAATAAATACAGTAGTAGCATAAGAAATTGATGAGTATAGAAAATTAACCGCTTCATTCACCGATAATCCAGTTAAATTCAAATTCCAGTCAATACAGTTAGAATATTCCAATATACCATTGTAATTCGCATTAATAAAATCACTTCTGAGGTGGTATTCGGAATTATGTATAGATGTGATAAATAAATCAAATTGAATAAGTAAAGGCGGATGATAACTGTCTGGAGGGAGAAGGGAATCATAAGAGGAATTGATGACTAAGTTCGGTAGATTAGAAAATATAAGATCGAGAATGGAATTGTGAGCATTGAGGATAAAATTTTTTTGCTGTAGATTACATAAATTACATGTTTCAAGGATAAGATTATGTATTGGGTTGTTCATGACTGTGTCAGTAGAAAAATTAGAATAGTTGGAAGGCAGAAGTATAGTAGAATTTAATATTATTCGAGAAATATTGTAGTCTCCAGCTATCAAAAAATGGGCATGTGGATAACGAAGTGATATTTCCTCAATGCTTTCAAAGTGCTCGCTGAATTTATATGATTCTGAAGATGGCGAAAGGTATACAGATCCAATTACAAGATGATGATTCTTAACAGTGACTAATATAAAAAGCTGCTCAGTATTGTGTGATGAAACATTTATGATAGAGTTGTGATAAGAGTTCTTAATCGCTATCAATACGCCTCCTCCTCTAGAATAATGGCTGGTGTTGGCGTTTCTATCAAAGCGATGGACAGTATAAGCTGTTAGTCCGAGTTGGTCAGTGGAAATACTGTTGTTCATCCAAGTCTCCGTGAGAATAATAACATCATAGTTGATGCAGGAACAATTGATGTTGTGATGAAGTTCTTTGGTTTTAGTTCTTAACCCCCTTACGTTCTGGTAGTATATAGAGAGTGTCCGTTTTTTGATTGCCTTGTTGATGACGTGTTTGTGATCTTTGGTATACCGTTGATATATCTAATAGTTTTAGTGTTATCACCTTTATCTTGAAGGGCTTTTAGTTGTGTTCTTAGTTTCTTTATGTACTCCTGTTGCATGGGGGTTTTGTCATCGGAAATCTTATATGGCCCACTGTATCGGTGTTTGTTTGTTAGAATAGAAATGGCTTCATCATATGACATGAGGGTGATGCGAATTGGTTTACTGTTGGATGTTTCAGGATTGCCAATTTTTTGAATGCGAATAATATTAAAATTGTCCGGTTGAATCTGTTGAAGTAATGATTTGATCTTATCAGTATCGTATTTGTAGGAGTCTTGCACAGAAAGGTTGGGTGGTTGTTCTAATTCTAGCCCATGGATAATTATGTTGCGAGATCTTTCGCGTCTTTTGTTCATTTCCTCAATAACAAATTCAGCTGTTCCATCGCAACTATTGAGTTCTAAAGAATTCGATATTTTGTCTTCCAATATAGTAATTCGGTCAGAAAGTTCCGAAGATATTGCTCGTATTTCTGCCACCTCAGATCGAATTTCATTTAAAATCTCACGTTGAAAATTCGCGAACTCGCAACGGATAAGATCTCTGATATCATCAAGTGTTGGTAATGTAGAGATTGATCCTATAGATTGCGATTGTGTTTGCGATAAGGTGTTGACATCAGATGGCGGGTTATTCTGTTTACAGTTCAATAATCGACCGTTATGCCAAGGATGACCAGAACGAATGAGACAAGAATCACCAGGATGTGTGGCTATTTTACAGTCAGGGCATCTCACTGGATTTGTCACCGTAGATTTGCATCCTTTACACTTTGCAGGAGACATATCAGGAATAATGATTAACTATCAAATCGACGATATACAAGAGATCTTGAAAGAATGACACAATATTGATCAGATCACAAAAACAGTAAAGAAAAATGTACTTGGCTACAA